>NC_047656.1:20520621-20528880 GCF_902201215.1 Prunus dulcis | reverse complement strand
TTCCTCTTCTTTCTACCAGAAGGAACAGCCTCGACAGGGGTCTGTTCTGCCCCAATATCATCCTCCTCATCAGCGGAAGGGAGCTCCAAATCCCCGGCGGCAATGACAGAAGAGACTGCACCAAACAGGGAAAGATTAAAAGCCAATCCAACAGGAAAAGACAGGAGAAAATCAAAGGGAAGAAGGCTTACCAATCACTTCTCCGGCCTGGACAGACTGTCCACCCACGTTCTTTGTTAGAGAAGGATCTAATAACGGGCAGAATATATGTCAAAAGCAGGTTATCAAGACAAAGCAAACAAACAGACAGAATCAGATGCCTACCTTCTATAGTCTGTGCGTTGATATCCTTGATGGTCTGGATCATATGCGCTCTAGCCTCCCCATCCGCAAAAACTAGCCAGTTCTCCCAGCCATCGAAGAGCACCTTCAGGGCAGTAACAGAGGCAGGCAGATTTTGAAATCTGGCATACCACCAGGTGTCAAAATCGGCGGAACTGCAGGAATTTGGTTCCCATGAGGGATAGAGGGCATCCGCGCTGTTGTTGATCTTATTTACTGCACACCGAGCATCCTTGTGCACCTCCAGATCATCTGCATCTCTCCAGGAAGAGGCCCGGTTACAGCTCCGATATGACTTCAGCGGAATGAGCTGAGGGCAGCCAAGCTGCCTTGCACAGAAGTTGGGATGGTAGACTTCTGCCCCCAGATGATAATTTGGAGGCTTACCCCCACCATGGGGCAGATCTCTGGGCAAGGTGATACTCAGAAATTTCTTCCTGAAGTCTGTTCTGGCAGCCTCGTCTTCTGGCTCCTTCTCGAAAAGCCGAAATCCAGTCTGGAACCAAGGATAGGTCCTTCTGATCACCACTTGCCACTGAGCAGCCGACCTCTTGGTGCAGTGCCTGAAGAACATCAAATATTCCTCAAGAGAGCGCTTGGGCACTTCTGCCGACATCAGGGGAAGGGCCAGAACTTGGTCTTCAGGCAGAACTATGTCTGGAAATCTTAACTCAGGGAAATATACCTGCAGCCAAATCTGGATCATCCAGAATGCACCAGGAGCAGACAGGTTCAATGGATTCTCAAGGGTGGCGGTGTATAGATTCTTGAAAAGATGAGCCAGAACTGTTGGTCCAAGCCCCACATCAGTATGATTATGAAGCGCTTCCGCCAGATGCCTGTACTCAAGCAGAACTGCTGAAGACCGATTGGGGAAGACGAAACGATTCAGCCAATATAGAAGGAACAACATATGTTGCTGGTCCTTGTCCTTCTCAGTACTGAACCTCTTCAAATAATTGGAAAAGGAGCAGTTCTGGTTGATCGTGGCTGGAGAGACAGAAAAGGGAATAGCCACTTTCTCCTGATTCTTTCGCCTGTGATAATCTCCAACAGCATCCACAGGTCTGCCATGGGGCCTAAACCCAAAAATCTGAGCCATATCCAGCAGAGTAGGAGCCATGGGACCCACACGGAAATCAAAGGTGTTGCTGGCAGAATTCCAAAAACACAGGGCAGCAGCAAGCAGGTTCTCGTCTCTGTTAATCGACTGCTTGGACAGAAGGATTGCATCATAAATTCCAGCTCTCCTCCAGTGACCCCCATATCTCGGGAGAAGTTTGTCAATCCAGTCAGCCCATTTGACTGGGCTGTTCCTCACCTCGCTGGACGGGAAGGATCGGCTCAGATTCTTGCTAACCCAAGAATGAGAAGCTAGGGCAGAAGTGCTTTCAAAACACAAAGGAGCCTCAGCGTCTCGTCTTAGCAGTTCTGTCACCTCAGCAGGAACAGGGCCAAACCAGTGAGGCCCAAGCACCAGAGTATTCTCGAACAAATGAAGAACGTTCTCATCCAGATTCTTTTGAGCAAAGGGGTGAAGTTTGCTCCTAACCTCTATTGCGTGGGCATCAATCCCGCTCCCAGTGATGTAATCAGGAGGGATCGAAGCTGAAGAAGACTGGGCACGGGACCGTGGAGAAGACATTTTCGATTTCAAAGAAAGGGAGCAAAGAGAGGGAAAATACGGGGAGTTTGAAGGAAACGAGGAAAACCCGAAGAAAAGTCCTTAGTTTGAAAAGATAGAATTGGTGAAACAATCTGAAAATCTCCCTCTTAAAAAGGGGGGGGGGGCTCGAAACATAGGAGGAAGAAGAAGAGACGGCTCCTGGTGATTATTAGCTAGCTAGTAACTAGCTAATAAAATAGCCGTTTTTTCTCTCCCACGAACTCCAGACAATTATGAGCGGACGTGACAGCGGAAAAGACTGGCGCGCAAATTCGTGGCAAAAAACACTAAGTCTAAAAAACCGCTCCAGGAAAAACGGTTCAGACTTAGTGGGGGCATTGTTTGGGCCTAAATTTGGCACACCCAAAAGAAATCCAAGAAGAAGGCCCGTGGTAAGAAACACATACCCAAAACCCAAAAAGCCCAAAGCATGGAAAGCCGATATTTGGGCTTTAAAAGATCAGCCCACAGAATTTGTTTGGATTCAAGCCCAAGAAACTAAAAAAATATATATCTCCCACGTGGCTACCTCAGCTATTGAGAGGGTCAACATTTTCAACTAGAGTTTTTATGGGAAGAGACGTCTCCGGGAAACTGCCGACAGGAAATCAAGAAGCCCACCTATTTTCAGAGATTTGTTTTGCCCCGAAGACAATAGTCCATCTTTTCAAAAGGATTCACAGGCCATGCCTTCTCAATTAGAACAGGAAATAAGGAATTATTCAGAAAGTACAGAAGAAAACCAAACCGCCATGAAAAGCACACACAAGCGTTGGCGTTGGTTGAAACAAAAAGCAGTCACCCAGGGAACTAGGGAAGGGATCACTGGAGACTATTGAGAACTTGTCTGCCACGGTTGATAAAGATCTTTTCTAAAGAGATCTTTTTGCCGCCCATTTAAAATTTAGAAAACACCTCCAGGAGAGGATCTCTTATAAAAACAGAAGCAGGCAAGAAAGAAAAGGACAATCAACTCATCAATCAAAAACACAACACCAAGAAAAAGCCAAGAGCTCACTTGAAATCCGAAGTTCAGACTTAGAAGACAAGTCTTCTAGAACGAGACACCTCGTTACAAATTTGGTTCAGCAAAAGCCAAGACAAGCAGAGTTTGAGTTTTCACAAACGTGGAGACCCCAGAAAACTCAGGACGAGCCTTGTTCAAGCAGAACAACTCTCGTAGTACGATCCTTAGCTCATCAGACCATCGAGAATAGCCACTTCTGTCCCTTTCAAGCAGGAGGAAGTTGCAGTTCTGCCTATTCAAAAGGCCTCACAAAGCGTGAAGAAAACGTAAAGCTCTGCCAAAATCCAACTTTGGTATCGATTTGCAGGTCAACCTAGCATTTGAAGTCACAAAGCAGTGCGGACCAATCCAGATATGTCCAGTCCAGCCTACAGCAGAGTCTTCCATTCAAGCGGAAACGAAGTTCCGACAGTCCTTTAACTTGTCTAGAGTTAAATATGTGTATTTATTATCTCGCAAAAGGCAGTTCTGCCTAAAACAGTCCACTTCTATCAAACACTTCTGGCCAGAACAGCCGTTTCCTTTATATACTGAGATAAATTATGAAAGTCCTTACCAGCCTAAGGCAAGAAAAGAACTTACTTGGGAGATATTCCTCACCCAAATTCACAATCGTTTGATTTTTAGAAGTCAGTAACTTGGGGCGCAAGTTATCTATTCTAAAGAAAAGTCTGCTAGAATTCACGTTGCTAGCAGTGGCACGCTCGCACACCAAAGAAAGCTGACTTGCCTGACCAGTACTTGGTCTCCAAGCCAGTGGGGAACTTCGCCCTTCCATCACAGGAGCTAAACGCGAAAACGGGTGAACACAGACTAAAGAAGCCGCAGTTCTACTTGCTCAAAAGCCTCCCAAGGCTTGAAGTAGATTAAAGTTCTGCCAAAATTGAACTTTGGTACCGATTTACAGCTAAAGCTAAGCAATTAAAGTTGTTAATAGCTCAGTCCAGCATGAATGTACTCGGTCCAGCCCGAATAGGCAAGAAAAGAACTTACTTGGGAGATATTCCTCACCCAAATTCACAATCGCTTGTTCAGAAATCAGTAACTTGGGGTGCAAGTTATCTGTTTCAAAGAAGTCTATTAGGATTTTTTATTGTTAACAGTGGCACGCTCGCACACCAAAGAAATTTGGTTTGTTGACCAGTCATTGGTTTTCAAGGTAATGGAGAACTTTGCCCTTCCACCACAGGAGTAAAAACAAAACGGGTGAACACATTGAAGACGTGTTAATCAAAGTGAACAAATTTGTGTTTTTGATTGATTTCTTTGTTCTTGATATTGAGGAAGACCACTACACATCCCACTCTTGCTAGGCCGGCCCTTCCTTACTACTGCTGGTACATTGAAAGATGTACAACAAGGAACTTTAACTTTGAGAGTTCGGGGTGAATCCATTGAGTTTAACTTGGAAGAATGTGACCGCATATATCTTCTTAACCCGAATGTACATGTCAACTACTTGGAAAATACCTCTACGGATGTCTTGAAAGCCAAGTCACCACTCCCTCTAGTCGTGAAATGCATGCGCACTTCCATTGGACGTGCCGGAGTTTATCAATGTTTTATCAAAAGCTTCTCCAACGACTCTTGTGCCATCTCCTTGCCAAGGATCACACCAAGACATAAGGCTATTGTTTGCAAGGAGTTCGGACAACGAACCAAGCAGTACATGGAAGAAGTAGCATTCTTTGCTACTTCTGCACCACCATAGGCATTCGAAAAGTCTAGCTCATGACTATAAAGAAAAGCTTCTTGGGAGGTAACCCAATCATTCTCAACTTTTGTTTTCGCTTTTGTTTTCAGTTTATGTGTGATTTCTAGTACATTTTTCATGTTTTTGTTGTTGTAAAGTTTTTTGTCATCAAACAAAGGATTTTAGTAAATACATTCTTTGTCCTGCCTTCTTTGCCTCCTAATCACAAGAAGCAAGCCTTAAAGAAGGCTTGAAATTTGAGTAGCAACCACAGTGTTGGTGTTGACTTGCACTCTCCTATGGCAGGCCATGGGTAGAAGTGTGGGTTTGAGTTGGGTCCTTGGATTTCTGTTGCCATACAACACTTATGTCAAAGTTAATTCCATAATTTGCTCTTAGTTATGAATTATGATTTAACCCTTCAATCACTATTATAGTCTTACTAATTTGACTTGGTCAATTGCTCCGGTCAAATATGTTGACTCCAACTTGATTGTTGACTTTGACCTTTGACTTTTGACTCCTAGTTTCTTTTCTCTTCATTTGTTTCTCTAATCTCATTTCTCGGTGTGCGATCCATGGTTCCTATTAGCAAGATAGTGGGAGGGCCCCACTCCCATGACTTGACTTGTGAATTAAATCTCACCATTTAATTCTTTATATTGGTGAAAGTCAATTGAGTTTAAGCCTTTCAAGACTTCCAAAAACCATGGTTGAAGCCTAGCAGCGTGTCATGGTTATCCAAGCTAAATAGGGTGTGGGGCATAATCTATTTAAATTGGAATGGCCATGCAATTTTATCCTTCTCTTATACAATACTCCTATTCACATTATTAGATAAAAGAATCTAATGTCAAATACCATAATGTGAATTATTCCTTTATATGACTATTCTGATAAGAATTGAAGACCTCTTCTTTCAAATCTTATCTTCTACTTTGTGCAAAGATTTGATCAATCATATCTTTGGAGTATTCACTCTCTTTACTAAGAGTAGAGATCCCTTATCGTACACTCATTTGCCCCTATGACTTTATTGAGAGTTCTGATAAACATCTTTAAGTCATGTCTTCTTCAACACAACGGTACAGTGATCTCAAAGACAAACAACATAGCCATAAGACATCTATAATGTCTCAGGTCGAAGGATTAGTTTGCACCATTGCAATCCATGAGATTTAGTTTAACAAGTGAGTAAACACTTCCATTGTAGAATTAGGTATTTGATCGCATTCAATGTACTTGTTCTCCTACAAGCACCTACATACATGTCTTGGTATCAGCACACCCAATGACTTGAGACCTCATCATTTGAGTTTGCTGTGCAGTTAAAATTTTGGGTTTTTGGTCTTTTTCAGGGGAGACTCTATCAGTTTTCTGGTAGAAGCCAGACCCTAAAGTAGTTTTTGGATTAGGGAAAGAATGGTATTTTGGTTATTTGGGCCCGACACCTGTCAGCTGTTGGACACGTACGGGGTTCGACACGAATTTCAAAGTAGGATTTGAGTCGGGTTCTGTCAAAAACGACATTAAAACTCCCTAGAATCATTTATGGCTTCGTTAGAACCATATTAGGGCTCACTAAAACGATATTAAGCTCACTAGAACCATTTTGTGACTTACTGGAACCATAATATGGCTTACTAGAACAATAACATGGCTTATCAAGTTTATGTTATGAATTATCTATAGCATATGAGGTGTACTAGAACCATACTAAGGCTTATTAGAATCGTATAAAAGCTATCCAAAAACATATTAACGCACACCAGAACCATATTATGGCTTACTAGAATCATATTATGACTAGCCAGAACCATGTTAAGGCTTACAAGAACCATACTGAGGTTAAAAGCCAGAACCATGTTAACGCACACTAGAACCATATTATGGCTTACTAATCATATTATGACTAGGATTCTTTGACACGTGGGCTTAGGCCTTGGCCACGGCTTTTTATATATATAATAATATAGCCGCACGGCTATACTATTGAATTTTAAGAAAATAGTATAGCCGTTCGGCTATACTCTTTTTTTGCATTTAAAAAATTATATGGCTTAGGCCACTTTGACACGTGGGCTTATGCTTTGGGCCGGCCTTTTTGTATATATATATAACAGTATAGCCGCACGGCTATACTATTATTTGAATTTTAAAAAAACATAGTATAGCCGTTGGGCTGTACTCCTTTTTTGCATTTGAAAAATAGTATGGCTTAGGCCTCTTCAACACATCCAAAGTAGATATTAATCTTCCACTGTATGATATTTTAATATAATTTTGCTAACATATGTTATTCTTATTCAATAATATGTGAGAATTATTTCTATCATACTTGAATTTCGTAAAAAGTACATGTATAGAACACGAATGTATTGTTGAAAATTACTTATATACATATATATACTTTTCTGACTAGACTATTTTTTAAATAATTAAATCACAGAGCCCAAGAGCCCCAAGGCCCAAGGCCTATCTTTTGATTTTTAAATACATTAATTAACCGTTGACCCAAGTAATTAGGCATTTAACCGAAGACCATACCCACAAGCCACTCAATTGGGCCACTTGCATAGTTAATATAACCTATTCTATTTCCAAGAGTAAGTCTTATAAAGACCTCTAAGGAACTCTAGTGTTCCAATGTGGGAGCTCAAACATGTTTGCTTTTTAAAAAACGTGGGACGTGTATAGTCGCACGGCTATACTATTTATTTGAATTTAAAAAAAATAGTATAGCCGTCCGGCTACACCCTTTTTTTGCAGTTAAAAAATTGTATGGCTTAGGCCACTTTGACACGTGGGATTAATCTTTGGGCCCGCCTTTTTGTGTATATATAATAGTATAGCCGCACGTCTATACTATTCATTTGAATTTTAAAAAACATAGGATAGCCATTGGGCTGTACCCCTTTTTTGCATTTAAAAAATAGTATGGGTTAGGCCTCTTTGGCACGTGGGCTTAGGATTCTTTGACACGTGGGCTTAGGCCTTGGCCATGCCTTTTTAGATATATATAGTAGTATAGCCGCAAGGCTATACTATTTATTTGAATTTTAAAAAAACATAGTAGCCGTTGGGCTATACTCCTTTTTTGCATTTAAAAAATAGTATGGGTTAGGCCTCTTTGACACGTGGGCCTAGGATTCTTTGACACGTGGGCTTAGGCCTTGGACACGCCTTTTAATATATATAATAGTATAGCCGCACGGCTATACTATTTATTTGAATTTTAAAAAACATAGTATAGCCGTTGGGCTATACTCCTTTTTTGCATTTAAAAAATAGTATGGGTTAGGCCTCTTTGGCACGTGGGCTTAGGATTCTTTGACACGTGGGCTTAGGCCTTGGCCACGCCTTTTTATATATATAATAGTATAGCCGCACGGCTATACTATTTATTTGAATTTTAAAAAAATAGTATAGGCGCTCGGCTATACTCTTTTTTTGCATTTAAAAAATAGTTTGGCTTAGGCCTCTTTGACACGTGGGCTTAGGCCTCTTCGACACGTGGGCTTAGGCCTTTTT
>NC_047656.1:20451958-20518204 GCF_902201215.1 Prunus dulcis | reverse complement strand
CCTCTTTAGTAGTGGGCTGAGCCCTGGGCGGGTCATTTATATGTATATATAAATATATAGATATATAGTATAGCCGCGCGGCTATACTAATTTTTGAAATTTTGAAAAAAAAAAAAGTAAAGCCGTTCGGCCTTTTTGATGGGTGGGCTTAGGCCATGGGCTCTCTGACACGTGGGCTTCAGCCTTGGGGGGCCACATATATATATATACTCGCGTTTCCTTTTCTTTTTTTTTTTTAAAACAGGCTTTGCTCTTTTGACACGTGGAACCTGGGGGCTGGGAGGCTCCTTTTTTCTCAAGATATACATAGTATAGCCGCGCGGCTACACTCTTTTTTATTTTTAATATTTTAAAATTATAAAATTTGATTCTTTACTTTTGTTCTTTGGCCTACTTCTTTCATTCACTATACGTAATCAAGTGGTGTCTTAGCCTTTTTTAATCTCTTTGCATTGTGATTACATTTTAATTATTATTTAATGTAAAAGGATTGAAGAAAAAGAACACAAAGTTAGTCATTTCTATTTATTAAGTCTTTTGTGAAATCGTTTGGGTTTCTTTTTTCAATTTCTAAATACCCCAAGAGCCCTATCCATCGCTATTATGCCATTGCTAGAGTATCTATCGTCCCATTTTAATTTTTTACTTTTCCAAAGTTATTACCCGCAGAAAGATTTTAGCACTTTCACATTTAACAATATATTATACCCATACTCACGTATTTCTCACGTTTAATATACGTATTTTTCACAAAAATTTAAGTAAGACGCACAAAATTCACTTATTATACACGTATTACTGACAAAAAATAATATATGCCCCAAAAAAAGTATAGCCGCGCGGCTATACTCTTTTTTCATAAAAATAGTATAGCCGCGCGGCTGTACTCTTTGACTCGAGGGCTTAGGCCATGGGCCTCTTTAGTAGTGGGCTGAGCCCTGGGCGGGTCATTTATATGTATATATAAATATATAGATATATAGTATAGCCGCGCGGCTATACTAATTTTTGAAATTTTGAAAAAAAAAGTATAGCCGTTCGGCCTTTTTGATGGGTGGGCTTAGGCCATGGGCTCTCTGACACGTGGGCTTCAGCCTTGGGGGGGCCTTTTTAAATATATATATATATATATATATATATATACATAAAATAGTATAGCCGCACGGCTATACTATTTTTTAAAAAATTTTAAAAAAAGTGTAGCCGTTGGGCCGCTCTGACACGTGGACCGAGGCCATGGGCTCTCTGACACGTGGGCGTCAGCCTTGGGGGAGCCTTTTTAAATATATATATGTATATATATACATAAAATAGTATAGCCGCGCGGCTATACTATTTTTAAAACAATTTTACAAAAATGTAGCCCTTTGGGCCGCACGGCTATACTCCGTGACTCGCGGGCTTAGGCCATGGGCCTCTTTAGTACGTGGGCTGAACCTTGGGCGGGTCAATTATATGTATATATAAATATATAGATATATAGTATAGCCGCGCGGCTATACAAATTTTGGAATTTTTGGAAAAAAAAAAAAAGTATAGCCGTTCGGCCTTTTTGATGGGTGGGCTTAGGCCATGGGCTCTCTGACACGTGGGCTTCAGCCTTGGGGGGGCCTTTTTAAATATATATATATGTACATAAAATAGTATAGCCGTGTTTAAAAAATTTTAAAAAAAGTGTAGCCGTTGGGCCTCTCTGACACGTGGACTGAGGCCATGGGCCTCTCTGATACGTGGGCTTAGGCTTTGGGCGGGTCTTTTTATATGTATACATAAAATAGTATAGCCGCTCGGCTATACTATTTTTAAATTTTTTTTAAAAAAGTATAGCTGTTGGGCCTCTTTGACACGTGGGCTTAGGCCATGGGCCCGCCTTTTTATGTATATAATAGTACAGCCGAACGGCTATACTATTTATTTGAATTTAAAAAAAATAGTATACCCGTGCGGCTATACTCGTTTTTTGCATTTAAAAAATAGTATGGCTTTACCTCCTTGACACGTGGGCTTAGGCCTCTTTGACACGTGGGCATAGGCCATGGGCCGGCTTTTTTATGTATATAATAGTATAGCCGCACGGCTGTACTATTTATTAGAATTTTAAAAAATAGTATAGCCGTGCGGCTATATTCTTTTTTTTGCATTTAAAAAATAGTATGGCTTTACCTCCTTGACACGTGGGCTTAGGCCTCTTTGATACGTGGGCTTAGGCCATGGGCCGGGCTTTTTATATGTATATAATAGTATAGCCGCACGGCTATACTATTTATTTGAATTTTAAAAAAATAGTATAGCCGTTCCGCTCTACTCTTTACTTTAAAAAATAGTATGGCTCTACCTCCTTGACACGTGGGCTTAGGCCTCTTTGACACGTGGGCTTGGGCCATGGGCCGGCCTTTTTATCTATACAATAGTATAGCCGCACGGCTATACTATTTATTTGATTTAAAAAAAAAGTATAGCCGTTCGTCTATACTCCTTTATTGCATTTAAAAAATAGTATGGCTTCACCTCATTGACACGTGGGCTTAGGCCATAGGCCGGCCCTTTTAGATATATAATAGTATAGCCGCACGGCTGTACTGTTTTCTTGAATTTAAAAAAATAGTATAGCCGTGCGGCTATACTCCTCCTTTGCATTTAAAAAATAGTATGGCTTTACCTCCTTGACACGTGGGCTTAGGCCTCTTTGATACGTGGGCTTAGGCCATGGGCCGGGCTTTTTATATGTATATAATAGTATAGCCGCGCGGCGATACTATTTATTTGAATTTTAAAAAAAAACAGTATAGCCGTTCCGCTCTACTATTTACTTTAAAAAATAGTATGGCTCTACCTCCCTGACACGTGGGCTTAGGCCTCTTTGACACGTGGGCTTAGGCCTCTTTGACACGTGGGCTTGGGCCATGGACCGGCCTTTTTATATATATAATAGTATAGCCGCACGGCTAGACTATTTATTTGTCTTTAAAAAAAATAGTATAGCGGTTCAGCTATACGCCTTTTTTGCATTTAAAAAATAGTATGGCTTTACCTCCTTGACACGTGGGCTTAGGCCTCTTTGACACGCGGGGTAAGGCCATGGGCCGGCATTTTTATATATATAATAGTATAGCTGCACGGCTATACGATTTACTTTAAAAAATAGTATGTCTTTCCCTCCTTGACACGTGGGCTTAGGCCTCTTTGACACGTGGGCTTAGGACATGGGCCGGCCTTTTTATGTATATAATAGTATAGCCGCACGGCTATACTATTTATTTGAATTTAAAAAAATAGTATAGCCGTTCGGCTATACTCCTTTATTGCATTTAAAAAATAGTATGGCTTCACCTCCTTGACACGTGGGCTTAGGCCTCTTTGACACGTGGGCTTAGGCCATGGGCCGGCCCTTTTAGATATATAATAGTATAGCCGCACGGCTCTACTGTTTTCTTGAATTTAAAAAAAGTTATAGCCGTTCGGCTATACTTCTTCTTTGCATTTAAAATATAGTATGACTTCACCTCCTTGACACGTGGGCTTAGGCCTCTTTGACGTGGGCTTAGGCCATGGGCCGCCTTTTTATGTATATAATAGTACAGCCGCACGGCTATACTATTTATTTGAATTTTAAAAAAAATAGCGTAGCCGTTCGGCTATACTCTTTTTTTGCATTTAAAAAATAGTATGGCTTTACCTCCTTGACACATGGGCTTAAGCCTCTTTGACACGTGGGCTTTGGCCATGGGCCGGCCCTTTTATGTATATAATAGTATAGCCGCACGGCTATACTATTTATTTGAATTTTAAAAAAAATAGTGTAGCCGTGGCTATATTCTTTTTTTGCATTTAAAAAAATAGTATGGCTTTACCTCCTTGACACGTGGGCTTAGGCCTCTTTGACACGTGGGCTTAGGCCATGGGCCGGGCTTTTTATATGTATATAATAGTATAGCCGCACGGCTATACTGTTTATTTGAATTTAACAAAAATAGTATAGCCGTTCGGCTCTACTATTTACTTTAAAAAATAGTATGGCTATACCTCCTTGACACGTGGCCCAACTCCCCAATGCTAACTACACTTAGTATTCCATAATATTTCTTTGTTTATAAACATTTTTGTAAGAGTGTGGTTTTTCAATGTGGGATTTTCACAAAGGGCGCCTAAAAAGATTGGCGTACGGAGAAATCTATATTTTTATTGTTGGTGCAATGTGAAAATATATTTGAAGCCCTTCAAGGTCTCCGTGATGTATCTATCGACCCTGATATTATTTGGCTTCTTATAAAAGGGAAGGCCTAGCACTATCTTTTTGGCAGCCAAACCTGCTTGAATCCAGGATGTGATACCAGCATTCCCGCTAACCTGACTGTTGTACAATGCTGCAGGTGGTCCGGTGTTGTTTGGGGACCAACCAGGGCCGTAGAAGTCATAAGCCATGACATTGATCCAGTCTAAACTGTTTGATATGGCCTGGAAGGGGTAAGTTATGGTGTAGTAATCTGCAGAGCGAAAGACAGCGGCGGCTAAAAGCAAAGCAGTCTTGCCAGAGGCCTTGGACTCATTGGCCACAGCAGCTCGCCACTCGGTGAGAAGGCTGCCCAAGTTGGTCATCTCAGTGGTGGAGGATGGATATTCCCAGTCGAGGTCCAGGCCGTGGAAGTTGTAAGATCTTGCTAACGTGATGGAGGAGTTAATGAATGATTTGCGCCTGCTGGCTTGGCTGGCCATTGCCGCAAAGGTTGCTGGATTAGCATTTCCTCCGCCAATGGATAAGAGGGTTTTCACTGCAGGGTTGTTTTTTTGGACTGTTTGTGTGAAGCTTGAGAAGGGGGCTGAGTTTGAGGAAGAAACGGTGACTTGGTAATTGGCGGAATTAAGATCAGCAAATGCGCAAAATAGATGAGTGAAAAGGCTGGAATTTATGCTGGAGGCTGGGAAGCCACTGTCAGGAAACCAGTAAGCGCCTTTAACCACAGTTTGGCCGGTTGAGAAGCTGAGTTGGGCAAGGAAAATGAGACCCGAAAGAAGGATCAATGGAAGTGTTAACTTGGAAGACATTGCAGCAAATGGATGAAAGAGGAAATAGTTCTTGCTTGCTGATTGTTATGACGATCTTTTATGTGTATATATACACACAACACAACACAAGATGATGCAAAGTTGCGTGTAAAATAATATATTGGACTTTGGACTTTGAAGAAAGAAAGTTGCATTAAGAGACTTTTGTGCGGTGCTATTGGCGTAGATTGAGCGGACCATACCAAACATATCAAGTTCTTGAGTTTTGACTAATTTTTGCCGATTGGTAATGACGTATGTAGTGTATAAACATCAAATACATTGGTAAGAAACTGATTCTTATCCACAATGTGAACATCTTTATTCATCCAAAAGTAAGAGTTAGAGGGATCTTATCTTGTAAGATATATGTGACATCTCGTAAGTTGCTATTTATAACCCTATAAATTATAATGGCCTACTTGAAAGATTGGACTTTAGATGAGCAACTGGCATCCCTTCTGGTTAGGGAGGTCCAAAACCCAAACGTTGTAGTCCATGGTGGTCCTACGCGTGAGTTGGGTAAGGAAACTTTAATGGGTCGAGCCATATGAATAAGAATGAGATACTTATTAGAACAAGAGATACCAACATGGATTTATAATTCTAATGGTAGAATTGGGTTAAAGCAATGGCTAAACAACTCATTTCCTGCTAGCAAACTGGTTTTGGGTTTTCCTTACCATGGCTATGGGTGGACACTTGTGAATCCCAAAGACAAATAAAGGAATTGGGGCACCTGCAGCCGGCAAAGCTGAGACGAAAGATGGATCCATGAGCTATAAGTACATCAAGAGGTACATTCAAAGCTACGGAGCTCCCATAATGTATAATGCTAATTATCTTGCAGATCCTACCAGATTGTATCTTCTAGAGTGAACAAAGCGTGTGCACGTCGTTGAAGGGGTTACCCCAGGACTCCTATATCTTCAAGAATACTCCAAATTTATAATTATTCACCGAGATGTGAAAGGTACGTAGCAACATTTTACTTGACCACGAAATGAATGCTAAGATATCAGATTTTGGAATGGCTAAACTTTTCAGAAAAGATGAACTTGAAGCAAACACAAGCCGGATTTTTGGAACACAGTAAGTAAACTGCCTCTTTTTGGTTAATTCACACACACACATGCTCATATCTTTTAATACTTGTTGTGGTATGCAATGCAGTGGCTATATTCCTCCTGAATACATTAAAAAAGGTATATACTCTACGAAGTAAGACTTCTACAGCTTCGGGGTTCTACTTTTACAAATGATGAGTGGAAGGAGGAGCACATGTTACTATGGTCCGAACGAAAGCTTGCACCTCTTGCAATATGTAAGATAGCTGTCTATGATTCTATCAGCACTACTGGAAACTATTACTTAGATATCTAAACTATACATGAAGTAACATTCAAACTATTTCAGGCATATCTATCACGGAAAGAGGACAAAGGAAGGGAATGTATAGATCCATCACTGGATGATTCTTCGTCTTCTTGTAAATTATCAAGACGCTTGAAAGTAGCTCTATTATGTGTCCAGGAAAATCCGGGGGCTAGGCCTACAATGTTGGAAGTTTATTCCATGCTCAAAATTGACATTGGACCCTTTCCCACTCCTACAAAGATGGCTTTCTCTAGACATGGAAGTGTGGAAGCATATCTACACCGCAGCAAGGAAGTTGTTCAGTTAGTGATGCACAAATTTCCGATTGCAACCCCGATGAAAATGCAGGCTCAGAATAGGAGACATTAGTTTTTCATTTTCAGTGGTTGAGTTCTTAGGCTCAAGAATGTGGGTGGTCATATACTCTATGAAGTATACAAGATTTTAGCAACTTTGTATTCTTCATCTGGAGGCCTACATGTTCTAAACATTACAATATTTGGTTGAATTAAAAGTTTGCAATTCCTGTGCCGAGAGAAGGGAGGGAACTGATGAGGCAAGTCATTTGAACATTGAACTAGTGGTTAGGCTTAGACCAAAAATTTTGTTTTGTTTGTACGAAATTCTTTTATACAACAAAAACAAAAACTGCAAGAAAAAAAATTAAAATCCAGCCTGCACTATTCCCAGACAAACACAATTGAACATGAAAAACAACAGAATAACATGTCCACTCAGAGCCCTGTTCCAAAAGAAAACCACCACCAAATGAGAAGTATTAGCATTTTTTTCAGAAGTTAAAGGGGTAAACAATGGCCTCTCCTGACAAACAACAACCTTCATCATTGATTTCGAACGTTATAAAAATTAGTGACAGCAATTAAGTGAAGACAAGTGGTTTAAAGTAAAATTTTGGTATGTTGTCGTTCTAAGGTTGGTTTGAAAAACTATTTGCTTGTGAAGCCTGTGTTGCTATGATTGGAGCTTCTGCTTACTCGTGACTTCCCTGTCCAAGCATTGATCATCTCCACAAGCATACATCAAATGTAGAGACGACCACAAAATCCACAAAATCAAACTTTGGACACTTGATAATATAATATTCTCACTGTTGTAAATAAATGACTATTTGATTTTAGAACTAAATAGAATGTATATATATACATACAAGTTGAATGCGACTCTATTGTTTTTAATTCTACAACACAACACTGCTCTGAATAAGTCATAACGGACGGCATAATTTCTAGAATAGAATAGATATAGTACTAGTAGCAGTCAAAACATCGACAATTCTTAACTCAAAATTACTTAAAATACATACAACCACTTTCTGGATTATATAGGCAGGAATTTTAACGTTTTGCTTAACCCCTTCCATCATTTTTATATGCATTCTTATTTCTTTAATGCATGCTGTGGTGGATAAATACAAAAACTATACACCAAATACGTTTTAAGCTTCGAATAATATATAGCATATAGCCCTTCCTAGTTACCACTGGGTAGTCAGTCTACTTTTCTCACAGCCTAGAAATGGCAAGCCTCAATGACTTGGTGCATATTCTTTTGCTTTCCTGTTCCTTGATGATCTTCAACACTGGCTGTATGGCAGACTCGCTTTCAGACCCTCATCCCCCTGTGAAGTCGGCCTATTATCCTTCATGGTTGTCAGATGATTTCCCACCTTCAGCTATAAACACATCATTCTTCACTCACATCTTCTATGCCTTTCTTGTGCCAAACGATGTCACTTTCAAATTTGACTTGTCAAATTCAACAGCTTTGCTTCTCTCCAATTTCACCACCACCCTCCATCACAAACATCCACCAGTGAAGACCCTCTTGTCCTTAGGTGGTGGCGGAGATGACCCAGAACTACCTAAAATCTTTGCTCGCATGGCCTCGGAGCACTCCTCACGTTCACATTTCATACACTCTGCCATAGAGGTTGCACGTAAGTTTGGGTTTGATGGGCTGGATCTTGATTGGGAATTCCCTAAAAGCCCAAAAGAAATGAAGGACTTGGGCCACTTGCTCAAAGAATGGCGCCACGCACTCAAGAAAGAGGCTAAATCCACAGCCCGCCCTCCTCTCCTACTCACCGCCGCAGTCTACTTCTCGGCCGACTTCTTCTTGGCCAATGTCCGCCGCTCCTACCCAATGCCGCACATGAATAAATACTTGGACTGGATTAATGCAATGTGTTTCGACTATAACGGGGCTTGGGGCAATACCACAGGACCCAATGCAGCATTGCTTGACCCGAAGAGTAACGTAAACTCCATATACGGGCTTAGGTCATGGATCAAGGCCGGGATACCCCCAAAGAAGCTAGTTATGGGCTTGCCACTCTACGGCCGGACATGGGAGCTCAAAGACCCAAATAATCATAGTATTGGAGCTACTGCTGTTGGGCCAGGCCCAGGAGGTGGGAAGCTGTTGTTCCATCAGGTGGAGACACTGCTGAACCAGTCGGGCGCAACCGTAGTGTATGACGTGGACACTATGACAGTATATTCTTTTAACGGGTCTTCATGGGTTTCGTTTGATGATGCGTTTACTACAACCTCCAAGATAGGGTATGCTCAAGCCCTTGGGCTTCGTGGATACTTCTTTTGGGCCCTCACATATGATAGCGACTGGAAGATTTCGGCGCAAGGTAAAATCACCCACTTTTTCTTTATGATAATTAAGATGCTTTTCATTAATCTTAAACTTAGTTTCCAAAATAATTCATTCTTAATATGTACATTCTCTTAAACTACAGCTTCAAATTCATGGATTCTCGACGAATGAGAAGAGTGTCACATCTCCTACATTATCTTCTTGCTCCGATTTTATAGAAGATTTCAGCCGTCTAGAATGAAATTTCCAATTGATGATCGTATAGAAACTCGCAGCTATTTCGTGTTTAATATATATAAAGCATCAATTCATTGAGCGACTAGTGATTATTGAATTGAATTCGATAGAGGATTAATTTAAGTAGGTTGGAGATTTGTATTTTACATTATGAAAGGAAAATAAATGTACAATTGTTTGTGTGCAATAATAAGTAGGCTGACAAGTTACAAACGTGCGGCCTGCATGTACGTGTCCATGTTATCAAATTTTGAAGTCATTGTTATTGAACTTGACGAGTAGCCAGGTTGAACACCTTATTTTGATTTCGATTATGGATTAGTTCATCTCAATCAATTCAAAGAATCACGAATGTTTAAATACTCCATCCATCCATGATAGTCTTTCCTTCTTTTTTCCCTTTCCTATCCAAAAATTTTAGAATGCGTCAATCATAGTATGCTCATCGCAATTGGTTATTATCATTCTTTTTATAATAAAAGAATTCTAAGCAACAATTTTATCAATTGAAGCTGCAATTCATAGCAGCTCAGAGAAGAAAACCACAAATTAAATAATACGGGCAGTGGAAAATAAACAGATTAACAGAGTGCAACACATTTTTTATATAATTAGACACTTGCAAAATTTTCTCATCACAAAAACTGCAGCATTTCTCTTGAGAGCCAGCTCTCCAAACCACCCCCTAGAAGAAAAACGCAAGCACAAATCGTTTGTTAGTTAAAACCATAGCTGGAATTCTTGCCAACCCCTGCAATTCGATCAAACAGACCAAAGTCAAGTCACAAATGTGGATCTAAACCATTCTTCTAGTTTGAAAATCAATGATGCAATCTAAATTACAATATCCACCCCCAATAAATGGGAAGAAAAGAAAGATATAAAAAGAGGAGAATTCTTATACCTTCTTATAGGTCAGCAGTGTATACTAACAGGAGGATGCCAAAATTAGCTTTGCTCGTCTCTCATCCATTCAACAAAATTATCAATAATTACAGGCCATGCTTGATCCGAATCATAGTTTTGAAGGTCCGGAAAACTTATCTGCCAAAAGTAAAGATTCATTGAATTAAAACAAAAAGTTAGATAGAAGTCAGAAAGTTAGATCCAGGTACAGGAAGTGCTAAATCCCTCGAATCGAGGTTTTCACCTTTATATTCCCATTATGGGCTATTGTTTGGTGTTTATGAGTTTAAACTGTCAAATAGGTCAATTAGACTTGAGATTATTCCTGAGCACACAACTCACTGATTGCATACTTACCAATTATTTTACACGAATGGATAGTCTTATCATAATCTTGTACTTTTTTTACACATGTTTAGCCTTCCAAAATCATGGTTAGGATTTCAAGCCAAACAAGAAACTCATCTAATTGCATAATCTTAAAACCAGGGCCACTTTCCAGGCCCTGCAACTCAACAACAAAACGTTAAAAGGTACAAAGAAACATATGAACTAGAATTTCTGGACAAAATAAAAACAAAAATAATAAGTTTACCTCCTTGCAAAAACGGTAAAAATGTAACCACTGATCCATATTTAATGCTCTGTACTCACTTTGGACCTGCCAAAATTAAAACCAAGCATCAAAGAACAATTGTGGAACCTAGTTCAGAAAACAATTGTGTTGAGGAGCCAATTACTTAACAGAAAAGTGAAATGGGACATGAACAGCTGCCACAGCTACATACCTTCAAATACTTAATTAATAAATCAACCTGGAGACGGTATAGGGGACCCAATACGAGATTCAGTAATTCACATACAGTCTCAATGTCTACACTCTTTTGCCTTTCTTCTGAAAATTTAACCAATTTGACACAGAGATTTCCATGAAAAAAAAGGTTTTCACTTAATATAAGAAAAAGAAATGCCTCTCAAGACTAAGCTCACCTGTCAAGCAGTATCGAAATGCATATGCATAAAAATCTTCAAATTTGGGTGGGGTCATCAACTATCCAAAAACACAAAAAGCAAGATCAGTACCAACAAATATTTCTTCCTTTCAAGCATCATCCAGTATTATGTACCAAATCACCTCAATAACAATTCCATCACGACTCCAATAGTATCCAAAAGGAAAAGAAAGGAAGATGTGAATACCTCTTTCTCCAAACCCGGGAGTGCTTTCTTTAATTTAGAAATAGTGTCGACATGTAGCTCTTTCAAGCCTCTTTGCCACTCGTCCTAATTAGAAGAACAGGAAAGAGAAACAGAAAAAAGAAAAAAAAAAAGAGAATTAGAAGTCCCAACATGGGAACATTGAGGTTTCATACTGTATTTATTTAGAGGCTAGGAACACAGATAAAGTTAGTCTTGGGGGTTTCCAAGTGTCTTGGGTAGCATTGAGAGGGCCAGCCACATGCTATCCTCATTACACTAACCTTGAAGTAGGATCCTATTCCCGATAAAACAAATATTCCAGTGACCTTGAACAATTAGAGCAAACTCTACACACATTGAAGAATCTTTGTTAAGTTTTTGAAGTTAGTCTCTCTCGAGTTCGCTTTCTTCACAGGAAAGCCACATACTGGACAAAATTCTACAGACCAGCTCAATGAAAAAGTGTATCCTGTTTCCTAACTGTTGTATTAAGTGCCTATTATTGCCAAACTGCAACTTCTGATCAGTACTTTTCTATCAAGTTGAAGTGTCAAAATAGTTTTCTGAGTCATAAGATGATCTTTCTCATAGTTAGCAACTTAGTATACAGGCTTAAACCCTACAAACCTAGTACTTTTTACGTAACTCCTTTGCCCTTCACTTGGGGTCCCAAAATTAAAATTCTCGTATTTTGGGTGGCTGCCTCCTTTTGTGTAAATCAGACTATCTTCTTTGTAATACCATTGTTTTGTGTAACTCATCAGTAACATGCATATACATTACATATATATCACATCCAATGTATTAGGGCATATTGCAGAAACAAAAACATTAAATGTATTAGAAGCATGAACACCAATTGGGAAACAAGAAAACAAGAAAATCTGCTTAAACTATACATTTCCATCTTACCCTGGAAAAGTAGCCCTGCTTTTCAGCTTTCATTTTCCTGAATCATGCATTCAGGAACTTCAATCAGGTTATAAGATAACTAAATGAAGTATGCACACAACAACGTGTAAGCAAAAACTAATATACCAACTTACCAAGCAAGCATCAGTATTCTAACATTAGTATGGTCCACTCCCAAATCCGAACAAAGAGCCTCAATTCCTTCTGGGCTATTCAATCAAACATAAGAATATAGGAAGGTTAACAGAATTTTAGCACTGCACACTTATCATACGGAATTGACATCACCACTTCATAAATGCATGCTTATCAAAGCACTGTATACTTACTCAATCATGTTTAACGACTGGTTTGCATACAATTCAAAAAGGCTTCCTATCCGGTCTACCACCTTTCTTGATTTACATTTACCTGAGGCTGAATAACATTAGAACACCAAATACTGCATAGTAAAAACCAAAAATATATCTTAAAACTTGTCAAGCAAGGAAAAAAAAAAAAAGCACATCAGATACAAGCAGGATCAACAGCTGACATAACATATTCAAATATAACGGCCAATAAGAGCAGCCTTTCTACAGGGCTAGTTCAATATCTAAAAAATAAAAAACAATTTTTTATCTTTTATATAGAAAATTTCCACCTACAGTACAATGGCATTATTTTGTAATTACTTGAACCATATAAAATCATAGGAAAAATGGTTGAAGAAAGAAATTGTAAGATTAATTTGAATATTATTAATCCATCGCCAACATGTGAGTATATTACTCCTCATACATAAATCAAAAAAGAAAACACACCTACGGAATCTTCTATGTTTATTTAGGGCAATTGGTATCATAAAATCTTCGAAATAGTATACCAAATTCCAGAAGCCACGCACAAGTTCTTCTTCAAAATTGTCTTTCGTCTTAAATCAACAAGTTAAGGGTGATAAAGTAATTTTGACAACTCAAACTTCAAAATCACAAAATTTCCAGATAGCGTGAAGATCATAGTTCCGCTTCTCAAAATTCAAATACACAAAACTACTGAAATTTTTAAAAGTCTAAATCAAAACAAAGCGATGCAATTGGATTAAACAGTATGAACAAGGCCAAATTATAATACAATCCAAAACATTGAAATCGAATAGTTAATGCATGCCCAATAGAATATAATCACAAAAAAAGAAGAAAGGACGAGTTTTTGCTGCTCTGCTAGCTTAACCCAGCTCATAACTGCGTGCAATATTCACATACTTAACTTCTGTGCCCTATGAAAATAAAACAAATATGTGACTTTTAATTTTTCTTCTTTTTTTTATAGTTTTTATCGGGAACCAATCAGAATCTGAGGAAAGCAAGATACCGGCACGCGGTGGAACGACGTCGCAGGATGTGACAGAAGTCGAAGTTGATGGAGCTGCTTTTCTTTTAGAAGCGCGAGGCATTGTTTGAATTGTAAGAATCAATCAGAACCGTCGATTCTATGCTATCAGACCAATCCAGCACTGGAACTCACTAGAAAGCGAAGCTTGAAGGTTCGAATTCGGGAAAAGACGGCGATAGAGAGAGAAGGGGGGCTCTTTTATAGTGTTTGGAATGTGGAAGACAGTGAGGCTGTGGGAGAGAGGAGGTTGCAGAATCCTGATGGGGGAAGGAGAGTGAGGTCACGCGGTGATTGGAGCGTGGAGTGGGCCTTAGGGATTTGGGGCTACTTTCGGAATTTCACACTTGGATTTCCGTGCGCGGGTTTGGGCGGTTTCAGCACTGCTACGTTTCCAGTGATTGCACTGTCCCGTTACGGCACGAGTATGACAATGTCGTTTAGTGTTTACTTTACACCTTATAATCTGCTCAACACACCCTTAATCCTAAAACCCAACAATTCCCATGTTTTTTTTCCCAAATAAAACCACTGCAGTATTAGATTAGCAAAAATGTTAATAATTGTTTAATAAGTCAGGTTTCACAATTTATTTATTTATTTTTAATACATGCAATATCAAAAAAAGGAAATTTTGAATTTAAGACATCGAGTGCAAGTTTCACTATTTATAAATTCACGATAAGCGGTTAAAACATAATCAAAATTAATAGACCTAGTCCAGTTCATGGCAAGCCCTAAAACAAGGTGTTATTGGGCTGTGTGCAATTTGAGAAATGGGCCTTTAGTTCAAAATTGGACGCTTCCTCAAATATGATCAGCCTCCATTGAGACTCATCATAATCTCGTAAGGGCCCAACAGTCCATAAAACCCATCGCTATAAACTATAAATTGCAAGACTCAGCAATAGGGTTTCCTATCGCTAGGGTTTTTGTCTGCAAGTCGCTCCTCCAGCCGAAGCTCCCACAGCGAAAATGGTAAGCTTTCTATGACACTGGACGTGCAAATTTTAGACTCTATTCTTGTTCTCATCTCAACGATTGAATTTGCAGCCGTCGCACAAGACCTTCAGGATCAAGAAGAAGCTGGCGAAGAAGATGAGGCAGAACCGACCCATTCCTCACTGGATCCGCATGAGGACCGACAACACCATCAGGTGAGAAACATGTGTTCTTTCACATTTCTATCTATCTTTCTGATAATCAAAATGGATTTGGTTGCTCTAATACGGTGTCGTGTTTCCTCAGGTACAATGCTAAGCGCAGGCACTGGCGCCGTACCAAGCTCGGGTTTTGAGGTGGATGACACTCGTAACTTGGCATTTTGTTTAAGATTTTATTTGGCAAAAAACAGTTGGAAACTTTTATGTTATAATCAATTGCGAACCTATATGGAGTCCCTTAGCAGAGATTGATATTTGGTTTGTAGTTTATTTGTATTTCAAGTAATGGGTTGGACCAATTTTTGAATTTAGACGAGTTTATAATGTTTCTCAATGGCTTCTTTTTGCCCTTTTATTTTTTGTGATTGACATGCTTAAGTCGTAACATATTACTATTACCTATCTAATGAAAAGAGTATTGTGACTGTGATTTGGTCTAATGTATTGCCTCACTTTTTATATGAGGTGCTAGATGTTTCGTTTCCTAATCATTGTGATTGATGTGGAACCTTTTAGCAACTGCTTTAGCCTTGATTTTACAATTCATGATGCTGGTTGTGCTGATGAGTATGCTGTTAGGGTGTTCTGGTTAGTTTATGTAGTTATTTGGACATATTGCGTAGATTGTTATGTGGAACCAGGGGCTTAATTGTGGTTATGTACGTGTTTTGACACATTGCACAGATTGTTA
Source organism: Prunus dulcis (assembly GCF_902201215.1). Lineage (NCBI taxonomy): Eukaryota > Viridiplantae > Streptophyta > Magnoliopsida > Rosales > Rosaceae > Prunus > Prunus dulcis. Next base: position 20,502,676 of record NC_047656.1, on the reverse strand, counting down.
TGTGGAACTAGGGGTCTAATTATGTCGATGGTTACGTAGGTATCATGACACATTGCTTAGATTGTTATGTGGAACCAGGGGAATATTTTTTTTTTGGTTGAAACCAGGGGAACCAAGTATGAGAAGGATGTTCCTTTTCTTACGGGTACCTTGTGTTTCACTTTTTATATGGAAATGTAAGGCATACGTTAGAGGAAACATCTGCATGGTTTTGTTTGGATTTTAAGGTGAGAGCAGGTTAAACATGACTTTAGGTTTACTTAATGCTTGCTTAAGTGAGTGAGTAAAAGGCATAGGCTATGATTGGTAAAGAGAGGGAGGAGGTAGAAGTGTCTTGGAGAGCTTATGGGAGTGGGATAGATAGTTGAAGTGCTGCTGCTGCTGGATGCCTTTGAATGCCTTAGGAGGAAGAGCGTTATCTTAATTTTGTGGTCGGTCTTGGTTTACTTAAATCTCTCTTCTTTTTATCTTTTAGTGATCAGGCGAGCAACTGGAGTTCCGATTTCAAGTTTTTTTAATTAGGTTTCTATGTTCTGAATAAAATCATGTCCAGTTGAAGATGATCCAAGGAAATTAGGGATTTACTTTGAGTTAATTGATGATTGCAACTCTAGATTGGGATCGATGTATGCATTTTTCTTAGGCAAAAAGTCACTTTTGGTAGTCGTAGTTTATCACTTTACCACTAAGGTCTTTGTGGTTTCAATTTGAACATTTTTGTTCCTGTGATTTCAATTTCAAGCAATTTAAGGATAATTTTCAATTTCTGTCAAATTTTTATAACTTCCGTTACCTGTGAATGGGCAATTCTGACAAATTATTAAAAAAAATCATTCCTTTTTAAAATAAAAAATGCAAAATGAAAAAATTAATAATAAATAACAAAAATTCATTCCTTTTTAACTCTCGTGCCCTCCCCCTCCCACCATAACAACCATCAAACAAGCCACTGCCCAATATCACCCACCTAGCAACCAACCCTTGCCACCCTCCCACCACAAAACTTCTCAAGACACCCCGCCTATCTCTCTCTCTCTCTGTGTCTCAAGTCCATCCCAAAAAATTGAGTGCAAGCAAAAGACCACATTGCTCATAATTTATTACAATATGGACAATAGATTTGCAACGGAAAAAAAAATAAAGGGGCTCCAACCCAGCCCACCCACCAAGAACTACTCCTATTTCAATTTTATTTTCACTTATTATGGCTTATTTGATGGTGTTTTCGAGAAACAGAACTTGAAGTTGGGAAGGGTAAAATCTATAGCTATCTCCAAGTTATTAAAAATCGATTGATGAACAAAGCTGTATATTGGAGAATATCTAGTTTTAGGTTATGGTGGTGGTGGAGGGATGATTAGCGGGCTGTGGTGGGGTGAGGTGTAGGGCCAAATCGGAGAGAGATAGAGGGATGAAGGGGGTCGGAGCGCTAGTGTTGGGTTGTCGGTAGGGATGGGGTTGGGGGTGGGTCACGGCTAGGGGACAGGGTGCTATCAGGTGGTGGAGAAATGAAGAGGGAGAGATACAGCAGAGAGTGACGAAGGCTTCTAGGGAGGGGAGAAGAAGATATATTTTTTATTTATTAAGTTTTTCATTTTGTATTGTTTATTTTTAAAAGAATTAATTTTTTAATAACTTGTTGACTAAATTACCCCTCCACAAGTAACAGAAATTAAAAGAATAATTAAAATTACTGGGATCTTAGTAGTAAAAGTGACAAACTACATGGACCAAAAATGACTTTTTGCCTTTTTCTTATAACAGAGGTGATCTTAGTGGTTTACTTGATCCTACTGTTTATAAGGCATGTTTATTGGGAGGCTAATATGAAATGAGAAAATATAGCGCATCCAGATCCTCTTCGAATTAATTTATAGAGTATAATAGAGAAAAGCTAGGCAATGAGAATGAGACGTGCTCTTTTGAAAGAGGGAAGATATATTGGGAGAAATGAATGAAAGAAATTGTAAGTGGACATATCTTTTGAAAGAGGGAAGATATATTGGGAGAAATGAATGAAAGAAATTGTAAATGTCCGAATGTCCACGTAGGAGAATTTTTGTTAGTTTCATTCTCCATCTTTCGTAATAAACATAACTAAACAAATCCGTTACATGCACAGAACACAGGAATCACCCCAATTGAGTGGACAATATTGATGGGCATATTATTCTAGTGAAAAGCTTTAGGCTTTCAAAAATGAATCAAACAAAAATCTACCCCTATTTTCAAGGTGTGTTGTTGATACAAAAACATTTCTCATTCTCATCATATATTCGAATGCACTGTATTTCTTTTCTACATTGGCAGAGCCCATCGAATGGTATTGGTTTGATAGTTAATGACTTTACTAGCCTCCATTCCAAATATGAAATATGCATGCAATGTCTCAAAGCAAAATATGGCTGCCCCGCGTAGTTTGGGCAGCCACAAAAGGCTCTAACAAACATATCCCAGGATGCCGAAGTGGCAAAACAACATGCAACAACAGCACAGCAATCCACGGGCTACCCTCCATTGTCTCCCTCTCGCCCTTGCTATAAAAGCAGGGTCGGCTCAAGGGGCAGAACTAGGCCAACAGGAAAACGCAGAGTTAGGCTGTCGACAAATCTTATTCTACTTTCTTTTACTAAGTTTCTCCTCGTCCTCTCTGTCTCTTCGGAAGCCTATGGCCGACGAGGAGGCCTAGAGGCTGAGCACTCCTTGTGGCGGTACAAGACAAAGCTTTAAGACTCCAAGAGACTTAAGAGCCTAGGACGGTGTTGTTGTCATCTAGCGACATCATGGCCAACATCTCATTAGAAGATGTCAAGAATGAGAACGCTGACCTTGTAAGTCCAGGATGTTGAGATTTGAGTCTGCAAGTGTTTAGTTTTCTTTTGATGGTATGAAGCAAATGTGATTGATTTGTGTGTGTGTGTGTGTGTTTATGTAGGAGAGAATCCCCGTCGAGGAAGTGTTCGAACAGCTGAAATGCACGAAAGGGGGTTTGACATCAGAGGAGGGCCAGAAGCGGCTTCAGATCTTTGGCCCAAACAAGCTTGAGGAGAAAAAAGAAAACAAGATCCTCAAGTTCCTGGGATTTATGTGGAATCCTCTATCGTGGGTCATGGAGTGTGCTGCTATCATGGCCCTGGTTTTGGCTAATGGAGGGGTAATATCATCATTAATTCCATGATATTATAAGATTCATAACACAAATTCACAAATTAATTCAATTAAACACACCCTCACTCTCTCTCATGATCATCATGAACTTATTAACAAGAATATTCTGAACAATGCAGGGCAAGCCAACGGACTGGCCAGACTTCGTCGGTATTATGGTGTTGTTGATCATCAACTCAACCATCAGCTTCATCGAAGAAAACAATGCTGGTAATGCCGCAGCAGCTCTGATGGCTAGTCTAGCCCCCAAGACTAAGGTGCAATTAATATTAATTTCCTCATCCGTATTCATTCTAGCAGCTCCATTTTATTTATTAATATTACAGCTACCAAAGATATCTATATAGATAAGTGAAGTGCTTAATTATAACTGCATGTAGGTCTTGAGGGATGGAAAGTGGGGAGAACAAGAGGCAGAAATCCTGGTACCAGGAGATGTGATCAGCATCAAGTTGGGAGATATCGTCCCAGCTGATGCTCGTCTGCTGGAAGGAGATCCTCTCAAGATTGACCAGGCTGCCCTCACCGGTGAGTCCCTGCCCGTTACCAAGAACCCAGGAGATGAGGTATTCTCTGGCTCTACTTGCAAACAGGGTGAGATCGAAGCTGTTGTTATCGCCACTGGTGTCCATACCTTCTTTGGCAAGGCTGCCCACCTTGTGGATAGCACCAACCAAGTTGGACACTTCCAAAAGGTATGCATTCTTTGTCGGCAGTCACCGAATTTATGTAAAGTATTGTTTGATTCAGTTTTGAGTCCTTCAGTTCAAGACATTTACTACTTTGGTGTTGTCTTGACAGGTGTTGACATCCATTGGTAACTTCTGTATATGCTCCATTGCTGTGGGAATGGCGATTGAGATCGTGGTGATGTACCCAATTCAGCACAGGGAATACAGAGATGGTATTGACAATCTGTTGGTGCTTCTGATAGGAGGTATACCCATTGCCATGCCAACAGTCTTGTCCGTGACCATGGCTATTGGGTCTCACCGCCTGTCACAGCAAGGTGCCATCACCAAGAGGATGACAGCCATTGAAGAGATGGCAGGGATGGATGTCCTTTGCAGTGATAAGACTGGTACCCTTACGCTCAACAAGCTTTCAGTTGACAAGAGTCTGATTGAGGTCAGAGATTAAGATAATATATATTGATTATTTGCTTATGGTCCTCTTTTTGTGATTAGTACTTATTCTGGGTGTGATTACAATTGCAGGTGTTTCCCAAGAACATGGATAAGGACACCGTGATCTTGCTCTCTGCCAGGGCTTCCAGGGTTGAAAATCAGGATGCCATTGATGCTTCAATTGTTGGGATGTTGGGCGACCCCAAGGAGGTACACAATTCAATCCTTGTCTGCAATCACCATTGAATTTTTTTCTACTCCTCATCTTCCAACATGTGGTCATTGAAGCAACTTAGCTTTATTATGCTTTAATGGTGTTTTTGTAGGCAAGAGCAGGAATCACTGAGGTGCATTTCCTGCCCTTCAATCCTGTGGACAAGCGCACAGCAATCACCTACGTTGATAGCAATGGCGACTGGCACCGGTGCAGCAAGGGTGCTCCTGAGCAAGTAAGTCTTCTTGTACCAATATAGAGCTCATATTATTTCTGACATATAAGTATATATCCGCCCCTAGCTCAGTTTTTTAGCTTTTCAACATTGACATCTAACTATTTCGCTCATCTGCCAGATTATTGACCTTTGCGATCTCAAGGGCGAAATGAAGAAGAAGGCCCATGCTGTCATTGGTAACTATGCTGAGCGTGGTCTTCGGTCATTGGGAGTTGCTCGGCAGGTGAATAACTTATAAGCATGACAATATGAATCTGGTGTTTCTTGTATCTCCAGAGAGATGAATTTCCTGACATAAGTTGGATCATGTGCTCTATCCATTTACAGACAGTTTCAGAGAAGACCAAGGAGAGCGCTGGCGATGCATGGGAGTTTGTGGGACTGTTGCCTCTCTTTGACCCTCCAAGGCATGACAGTGCTGAGACTATCCGCCGGGCTCTGGAACTTGGTGTCAATGTTAAGATGATCACCGGTGACCAACTTGCCATTGGGAAAGAGACTGGTCGCAGGCTTGGCATGGGTACTAACATGTATCCTTCATCTACCCTTCTTGGCGAGAGCAAGGACGAGTCCATTGCCTCCATTCCTGTGGATGAGCTCATTGAAAAGGCCGATGGATTCGCTGGAGTATTTCCTGGTAATTAAATCGTCGCTGCAAGAATTAAAAAGGAAACAAATATATTCCATTTCACTGGTTTTAGACTTTCAACTAATGCATATATGTTTGGGCATACAGAGCATAAGTATGAGATTGTAAAGAAGCTTCAAGAGAGGAAGCACATCTGTGGGATGACTGGAGATGGTGTGAATGATGCCCCAGCACTGAAGAAGGCAGACATTGGCATTGCAGTGGCTGATGCAACTGATGCAGCTAGGAGTGCCTCGGACATTGTTCTGACAGAGCCAGGACTGAGTGTGATTGTGAGTGCAGTCTTGACAAGCAGGGCCATCTTCCAGAGGATGAAGAACTATACAATTTATGCTGTTTCCATCACAATCCGAATTGTGCTGGGATTCATGCTCGTTAATCTCATCTGGAAGTTTGATTTCTCACCTTTCATGGTCTTGGTCATTGCTGTATTGAATGACGGGACTATCATGACCATCTCTAAGGACAGAGTGAGGCCATCCCCTCTCCCCGACTCATGGAAGCTCAAGGAGATCTTTGCCACTGGAGTTGTCCTTGGTACCTACATGGCAATCATGACTGTGGTCTTCTTCTGGCTTGCATATAGCACCGACTTTTTCGCAGTAAGTGAAGCCCACTAAGAGATCAAAATGCCAACACTGAATTGATGATTAAAATCTAAGACAATGCTAACAATTTCAACTATTTACAGAAAACCTTTGGCGTGCACCACATTGGAGAAAACCCAAAACAACTTAACTCAGCTATCTACCTACAAGTGAGCATCATCAGTCAAGCGCTCATATTTGTGACTCGATCAAGGAGCTGGTCCTTTCTTGAACGCCCTGGTGTCATGCTTGTCGGTGCCTTCCTTGCGGCACAGTTGGTTAGTACTTTTTTCTCTTTTCACTTATATGTATTGAAAAGTACTTAGTTTTAGCATATCTTTTGCTGCCTGTGATCACCATAACTTGCCTAAGCAATAGTATATCTTCTGCTGCCTGTGATCACCATAACTTGCCTAAGAAAAATTTGGTACTTTGTTCCGTAGGTGGCCACTCTCATTGCCGTGTACTGTAGTTGGGGCTTTGCCAGAATTGAAGGCATTGGATGGCGATGGGCAGGTGTCATCTGGGTCTACAGCATTATCACCTACTTCCCTCTTGATATCTTCAAGTTCATAATCCGCTATGCATTGACTGGCAGGGCCTGGGATAATATTGTCCAGAACAAGGTTTCTATACCCTCTGATTTCTTTTTAGCTCTATCTAGAAGTGTTATCCATTATACTATTTTCCTTCCCTTCATGACTTAATCTTGTTTGTGCATGTTTTGACTACCTATCAAGACTGCGTTCACATCAAAAAATGATTATGGCAAGGGTGAGAGGGAGGCACAATGGGCCTCAGCTCAACGTTCACTTCACGGACTCCAGCCTCCAGAAGCATTGTTTCCTGGAAACCACAGGGAGCAATCTGAGCTAGCTGAGCAGGCCAAGAGGCGTGCAGAAGTCGCAAGGTAAGAATTTGAAAAAGGGTGTCCGAAACTTCTAAAGGCCACCAGCATCAAAAACTTTTAAATGAATCCATTTTCATTGTGACTACAAAAATTTCACGATATCAGAAAGTGACTTGAGTAATAAACATGATGCTTCCTTCCTTGTATAGTTAACACTGTTCGTTCAAGGTCCCCTTCGAATGTTCCGTACAAATCCACATATACGAGAATAAAATTATTTGATGTATCTAATTACTGATTTGTACATATATTTAAACTTGCATTGATTATTTATGCAGGCTGAGGGAACTCCATACATTAAAGGGGCACGTTGAGTCAGTGGTTCAGCTGAAGGGACTAGACATTGACACCATCCAACAACACTACACTGTATAGAAAATGGACATGGACCAAGACTCTACGTATCATATGTATAGGGTGCCAAGGAAGAGATAGACATGGAGTGCTCAGGGAGAATAAGCTACAACTTATATATTACATGTATATTTTATTTTATTTTTTATTTATGAGAGTAGAGAAGGTAAATGCTGGAATAACCAGATGAATGGATTTTTTTTTTTTTGGTCGGAATGAATGGATTTGTATTAGTGTATCATAGACAGATATTGTCCACACACGTAGACATATATGCATACATACGTATATGTATATATATTTATGTAATACATAGTATAGACTGTATGGCAGGACTCCATTGTCTTATTTCGTTCGAAAAAAAACTTCATTTCATTAAGGCAAATTTTCCTCCCAATTCTTTTCAAAATGAGGAAATGTGTTGTCTTGGAATTTCAACAGGTCGGTATGTATTAATACAGCAAGGAGAATTAGTGATTCACTCAATAGTTTTATTTGAATGGAAATGGGGAGCAAAAAGGTGTTTACTTTTATTATAGGACAAACTACGTAAATCCTCCAAACTATGGAGGTCATTTTAAGTTCATACTTATTTTGTAAGGCATTTATAACTCCATACTTAAACTCTTAGAAAATCTACATTTTAACCCCTCCGACAGTCAAACTGTCAGCTTAGGCTTTAACTGCCTACGTGGCTTTGAATGACTGGACTTTTTTGCTGATGTGGACAACAAAATAATAAAAAAAAACTTACAGAATAATTTAATGTATTTAAAAACCTAAACATAAACTGACAAATAATAAAATAAACTGGGGAGAGCGTTGGCTAAAATGAAAAGAGTTTATTGTCCAGCAATAATCAAATCAATTCAGCCTCCCCAAATCCCCTTCTTGTCAAATTGATAATTGCAAAATTCACCCTTGCAAATTTGCAATTGCAAAAGGCAGACCATGGATCACATTCCACACACCAATCAACGTTTTTAAGCCCTTGGGGGCTTTTCTTTCTTTTTGGTTTTTTTAAGAAGCTTTTGGAGCTTAAAGACATAAAAAGAAAAAAGAGAGAAATGTGTTAGAAAGCGATTGGTCCATGGCATGAGAGTGAAAATGTTCATTCCCGCCAGTTTTTTCCCACCAATAGTCACGACATGTAGGTTTCCCCAAATCGATAGCCCACAACCGCCTACATCAGTCCCTCCAACTTTCAAGCCCTCTTTCTCTCTGTCTCCCTCACTTTCCTCTCTGAGACTCCCATCAGTCACTCTCTCTGCATTTAGTCTTTGCATTACTCTCTCTAATGGCGTCTCCGGAACTCACAGACTATGAGCGGAAGAGGCTCGAGAACATTCGCCGAAATGACCAAATGATGGCTTCCCTCAAGCTCCATTCCATCGCTGCCCAAGTCTCTGCTTCAACCAAACGCCCAAGGTTCGCTCTCTCAATCTTTTTCTGTATGTACATGAAAATCACGATTTTCCGTAAAACCCATTGCTAATTTCTGGTTTTAATGGTAGAGCTGAGACCAAATCGTACAAAGTATGTCCGAAGAAGCAACCCAAAACCCAGACCCCAATTGTTATAAGGCGTTCTTTACGTACAAGAGGTTTACCTCCCGATGCCAAGGGCCTTAGCGATGATGCTATCGAATCCATGGTTAGGAACTCAAAATCTCCGAGCCCATCGAAAGCATCGCCTCGCGACTTGGGTCCTCTTAGTATGAGAGATGCGTATAGTGGAGCGTCGGATCGAGCTCTAATTGAAGCCCTTTTGGGCATTGCGAACAATCCCCAACTGAGTGCTTCAGTAAAAGGTGAAATTGGGAGATTTGAGGTTTCCAAAGTTGAGAATTCGAGCGGTGCCTGTGAGGGAATAGGCGGGCTTACTTATGGTTTGATTAAGAAGGAAGAGAATGAAATTGAAGATGGTTTGAAGTTGGAGCCTTTGACTGAGGGCATAGATGGGATAACTTGCGGTTTGATTAAGAAGGAAGAGAGTGAAGTTGATAGTGGTTTAAAGTTGGAGTCTTTGACTCTGAATTCGGAGAATATAGCGCGGGTTGTGCCAGGGAGAATTACGAACGTGAGTTTTTTTCCTTGTACTAGTTCAAGTATGGTTGTGGTTGGGAATAAGTTTGGGAATGTTGGATTTTGGCATATTGATTCTAAGGAAGAGGAAGAAAGTGGTGTCTACTTGTATCGTCCACACACAGGTCCCATTTCAGGGATTTTGATTCAACAACATTGCATGTCAAAGGTAAGTTTTATCTGAATGTTTCGTGTATGGTTGTAAAAGATGGATATTTCTAATTTGATTAGTCCTTTGGTTTGTAGTTGATTACCCAAAATTCTCTTGATAGATTGGTTTGAATGTTAAGAGAGACGAATCTATATGTTTCCTGCTCCAATTGTTAAGGTTATAAAGCGACCCACTTATATATGCTTTAAAAATGTACGTTAAAGTTCTGTTATTTTCTCAGTTATGTCTGTTCACACATTAATATTGTTTACCATGCTGAACTTCTGAGAAGTAACATAAGAAATGGAGTTTGGAAATGATGCGGTAGCAACTCCCTTTGTGAATAGCACTTTATCTCAATGATAATGGGCCCTTTTTTTTTGTTTCCTTTGAGGATGTATGCTTTCTACATGGGAAGATTTTGTTATGATGATCTACTGCATGTAATGGCTAACATATGTTCATTTAAATCTTGTTATTGAGATATGTCTCAAGTTTTGATGTTAAAGCTGACATATGATTGTTGAGTTAAAATGCAGATCTTTACCAGTTGTTATGATGGATTTATCCGGTTGATGGATGCTGAGAAAGAGGTGTTTGATCTTGTATATTCCAGTGAAGAGACTATATACTCCATCTGCCAACAATCAAAGGATCCAAAATGCTTATATTTTGCTGAGGGTCATGGAGGTTTAAGTGTCTGGGATGAGAGAACAGGAAACTTCTCAAACCAGTGGTCTTTGCATGAAGACAGAATTAATTCCATAAACTTTAACTCAGAAAACTCTAACGTCATGACTACTAGTTCCACAGATGGAACAGCCTGCATCTGGGATTTGAGAAGTATTAATGCAAAAAAACTCAAAACTTTAAGAACAGTTGGCCACAAAAGGGCTGTGCATTCTGCTTACTTCTCGCCGTCTGGAAGGTCTCTAGTGACGACAAGGTGACCATATTGTGTTGTTTTAAACTTCAGTGGAATATTTTAGTTCCTGTCTGGAACATGTATACTAGCTTTGGTTTCATTCATTTGCTTAACAAATACTGTTCGTTAATATAAGCTAAACGGTGATTTGAGAGTGCAAACATTGATTTTCATTAATCACCATATGCACATTACTATGCTGTACTAGTAATGTTTCTCAAGGGTCTAATGTATCTCACGTAATGTGCATATGGTGATTAATGAAATGAGTTTAAGTTGATCTCACTTGTGGTGGGACTAATTGTCTAACCTCTTCATGCAGTATTGACAACACAGTTGGTATATCAAGTGGAGTTAATTTTGAGGACATATCAATGATATACCATGATAATCGTACTGGTAGATGGATTTCTTCGTTCAGGTATGATTTTTACCAGATTTTGAAATGCTGATGTGACTTGCCCTCGCTTAATTCTTCTGCCTGATTTCTATCATAATCTGTTTTTCAATTATAACGTTTTCTCAGTTTTCCATTTAAAAAAGAATATCTGAGAAGTCTTTCAATTCATTTTTTCTGACTTTGGCTAGTGTTTAGCCTTATTCCATACAATGGTAGTGATGCCAAGAGTAGATTCACCTTCTGAAAAGAAAATTGTAGTGATTGTGGATTGAATTATGTACACTAACAAATTTCTTTTTTGTTGGTAGTAAAATACCAAATACTAAATTTTGCTAGCATGAAAAAAGGGGTCGGTTTCTGACAGCTGCTATTAACACTGGAAACAGGGCAATATGGGGCTGGGATGATGAATATGTCTTCATTGGCAATATGAAAAGAGGTGTAGATGTAATCTCCCCAGTTGAAAGAAGAACAGTTTTCACTTTACAGAGCCCACACATGTCTGCAATTCCATGTAGATTTGATGTTCACCCTTTCAAAGTTGGGATGCTAGCAGGAGCCACAAGTGGAGGCCAAGTTTACATATGGACATTGGGCTGCTAGAATCGTCTAGTTAGTGAAAACATGATGAATTTTGTACCTTAAGACAACAAAGGTTCGAAATCCAGCCGTCCATATGAGCAGAGATTCGAAACCCTAACTACTCAATGAATATTTATGTAAACGCTCATTTGCCAATGGCTTGTACTAAAAAAAAAACAATTTTCTTTTGTTTTCTTATGCTTGACTAGGAGTTTTTTGTAAAAAAAAAATTCTAGAACATGAGCCCATTTAGTTCGCTGATTAGACCCATTAAATCTAAGTAATGCAGGGTCTATAATATAATTAAATTTTGCAAGGGACTTGTAGCCAATTGTTTAAGAGTATTAGCCTCTTCGCCAATTGATTAAGAGTATTAGCCTCTTCACTCGAAGTTTTAGATTGGATTCTCGACTTTTATTACTGTTTTCAGTAATACAATGAAGTTTTGTGATTGATAGCTAAAACAACAGCCCAACTACAGAACTGAAAGCATAATGTTCGGCCCATGTATAAGTCCAATGATTTCTTTACATCTGTTGATGGTGGGACTGAACCCCTCAAGCAATCCCCTCACTCTAAGCTCCTCATTATAGAGCACAGAATTAAAGAACGCAGCCGAACATAAGGAGCAAATTAAACATGGTGGCCCAATAGGGGCCTCAGAAATTAAAAAAATAGCGGCCCAATACGCCTTAATTTGTTAAGTCAACCCAACATCATTGTTTCTTTTACTCAGAAAGCAGGAGCTTAGAGGGATTCAATCCCATCATCAACAAATGTGAGAAAATCAATAGACTTAAACAATGGTTTGATGGTGGGATTGAACCCCTCAAATAAGCTTCACACTCTAAACTCCTCCCAATAATATTACAACTTGAACAATATAAGGAAACTTCAAGGCGATTGCCCCAAAAAGGTTATGTAAAAACATGAAATACATAAGTACTCTCTCTAAGACCTGCTTAGATTTCATCCTCCTCGAATGGATCTCGTTCAGGGTAGTCACCAACCTGAAATTGCATTAGTCACATTAGTCAACTCCATGAACAAGTCATGCTGGAAATACACAAAGGGTACTCAATTGACCGTTAGCAAAAAGGTTTGAAGTTAGAATTTTACGATGTTATTATTCCATCCGCTGTGAAATGAATATAAATAAACCAATTCAACTAGGTCATTAAAAGCAATTTCATTTCACATAAGACACTTTAGATGGAAAAGGTATGTGCACCAGAATGGTATATAATAATTTGTTAAGATACAGAGGAATCCAATTGCATTTAACAGCCATTGCTGACTCCACGATTTGCAATTAACCAAGTCATCATTGAGGAATAGTTCCTAAGCTAACTCCCCGCCTTAACCTTGGGTTCTTCTTCTAATGTATAACAGTAAAAGTCCCAGGGCTAAAAGGTGGGCCCCAAACTTTTGTTCTGTTCATAAAGCGGTTGAAATACCACAGATGGGTGACAACCTATGAGCTAACAGGTCATATTAAACTTTAAAACAGACACATTCCTGTTCCTTGTGAAACAGCCAATCGAACCAAACAATAATATACTCCACATCTTGATAGGAAAATCAGGAAAAAAAATCATTTTGAAGTGTTCTAGAATACAAATGCATACGAACCTTTACTTTGTCTGGCCGAACAATTCCACCATGAAGTGGGAGGCAATTGAAATATCTTGTTCCTTTCACCCTATGATATGAAGAAGAGGAATCTCAACCAAATAATATGCAGAAAACAGGAATGCAAATTTAAAATAGGCAATTCAAAAATGTCCACTCATGGTATAGCAAAATCACAACATGAAAGAATTTTGGTTCTATCGGATTTAGAAACATACCAAAGATCACCAACACTGTAATAAACACCAATTTCAAGAAATATAAGGTTGTATGTATGTGCAGAATTTCAGAGGAAAGACTATTCAATATTCACCAATCTTAGAAACTAGTTCGGTGACAAGAATGGCTACTGATTGGATACATACACATATAGGGTGAGCCCTAAATTCTCCAAAGCATTTAAAATTGTATAATATGAGTTTAGATTCCATTATCTTCGTAACACATAACAATTAGTGTTTCTTTTTGCTCGTAGTGCACTGTAATATAATGTTGCACTGAATGACACAAACATGATTTACCAAACCTGATAAAAGAAAGAAAGAATGAAGAAAAGCATGCTGTAACAAAACATGTACACTACTAGCTAAAAGGAAGAACAAAAATAATAAAGTAGAAGGGGAAAAAAAGTGTATCTTTACTACCAGACAATATTACATGTTATCAGCCAAAACCAGATGAGAAGCATCCACCAATTTAACACACACAAAACCAAGAGTCAACCAAGAATTTACTTTCTGCAGGTAAAATGAGAGTTATATATATTATTTCCTATGGGAATTTTCTCCTTGAACAAAATTTACTCATGGGAATGGAAAAAGTGTGATGTACTCAATCAAAAGATAGCAGACGTAACATATTAGCTCATAGTCTAGCTTATAGATACTAGGCTCTTTTTTTTTTTTTTTGTTGAACTACTCTACTATGTTGAATCCAAAGACTTGTAATTGAAATCTGCTTTTATTTCTTAGATATTTAATACATTGACCACACACAAAAAAACAAAAACAAAAACAAAACAAAAAATCACGTAAACATTCTAAGTCATGCCATTTCAAATGTATTTTGAGTATGTCTTTTACATCACTGTATGCAGGTTTCTTTTATTTGAACAAAACAATTTCTTCACATGCACTTTCTGTCCTCAACGTCTATCACTAGATGCACTCACAACAATAAATGATATTAACCTTGCTATGATTATTCTAAGGAAATGAGAAATTGTTAGGAACAACAGAACCAAGAGTATACCATTTTTATGATTGGCACATGAGATACCAAAAACAAAACATAGCATGAGTCAGGAGCTCACTTACATGCCATCATGCTTTCCCAATGGTTCATCATATTGAACTCCAATCCAGAAACCAGGAGCCAGAGATTCTGCCCGACCAACAAATTTAACAACACCTCTTTTATCCCCTGGTTGAACTTCACATCTATCTCCAACCTTCAGCATATAAAGTAGGAGAACTGAGGCAATCATGAATATTGTTTCACAATAAACAAGAAAAGAAAATGCTAGTTAACACATAATAAAATATGAGGAAGATTTTGGAGAACCGAGAATGCTTTCAACTCCTACACAAAATACAAGCGAATAAAGAAAAATGATATCAACACATATTCCTATAAAATTATAGTTATATAAAATTACAGTTCAAGTGCCATCTAGAATGCTGAAGAAAATGCCAACTGCAACTGGAAAATAATCCAGCTGAATGCTTGAAACCAACAAGGTAAAGAACAATCACCACTTAATGACACAACATTACCTCATGGAAATTTAAATGCTACAGTCTTTAAATCGTTCAGATCTTAAAAATATTAGAAAAATAATTATATCATTTCTCGACCAAAAAACAAAAAATTTATTCATTTTTGTAGTCTGTGGATGTGCCACAAAGCTAACTCAGTCAGTAGTACACTGTTAAACTATTTAAAAAGACAAACTGAGCCTTGCAGTTCATGCTTATGACCCAATGACTACTAATACTTAAACAAAAAAGAAAGGAAAAAGGAAACAGGAAGCACCTTGATATTTACACAGAGATCTTCCATATTGTTCTCTGGTATCTGCGAACAAAACTTCATTAAACAAACTTAAGAACATCTCAGTTTGATTTGACACTCAATATGCATCTTAAAGGAATAAATAACATAGTTGACGCTTACTTTATTCTCAAAAGCTGACGGGTTCTGAGATGCCAATTTGTCTTTAAATTTTCTAAAAGTCCCTGAAACAAAACCACAAACATGTGATTACAAAAATAATACATAAAGAACAAATAATAACTATGCCCATTATAATCCAAACAGAAATTAAACCAACTCTCAAACAAAACTGTAAACATCTGGATTGAACTAAATACACTTTACAAGAACTACACACATAACAATATATTGGGTAACTTACCATCTCGTTTCTCATAAGCTTCTTGGGAAATAGTGTACTTCTCCACCAACGATGTGTCCTCAAGCCACCCACCGGAGGTCACCGATGAAGGGTCAAGATCTATAACATGTAGCCGGTAGCTTTCAATTTCAAACACACACAACCAACAATAATCACAGATTTAACCAAATCACAAATAACAAGAGAGTGAGAGTGAGAGTGAGAGTGTTTGTGCGTGTGCTGACCCGTCGTGCGGTGAATAGAAGCCGAGGGGCTTGGAGTTGTCGTTCAAAACGGAGACTTGGGTGTTGGCGTCGTCATACAGGTGGATCGACATGGAATCTACAGAAGTGCCGCATTTACGCCATAGCTTGTCCTTGACGTACTCCACGGAGCTCTGTAGGGAGAAGCGGATGTCGGCAGAGAAGGTCTTGAGGTTCGAATGAGTTACGCGCAACAGTACGGACTCGTCTCCTTCGATCTTCTGCAACCGAGACGCCATTTTCGTCAATGTGAAAGCTGTGAGCAGCTCAACCACTTTGCTCTAATCTAAGAGCGGTGAATTAGGGCTAGGGTTTGAGATTTGATCGAGGTTGAAGAAGAATTCACAGTGAGAGATTGTGCGAGTCGTCTCACTGTTACAAAGCCAAGCTAGGTTGGGATTCTGGGAAGTGGAAAGGCGTCTGCTTGATGACAATGGCGTTTGTAAATCAGGTAAAATAGACAATGTCGTTTGTACCCTACTAGATGACCAAATATTTAAGGACATTATTGACTTTCACTTCTTCATTTCACATTCTAATACAAATAAGCATCGCAACCAGGATAAATTTTTATAACAGAAAGAAATAAGGAAGTGAGGTTTATAACAACAGTCTCTCATTAATCCAATACAAGTTTTTTCCCTAAAACACACTACTACACCAACGACCTAAAAGATGTTTAAATTACACCCCAAACTCACATCAAACTGCATCAAAATAAAACCAAAAAAAAAAAAAAATCAAGAACATGCCTTTGGAATTGGATCGTAGACGCTTCAATTACAAGTACAATCTATTCTGACAGAAACTACAAGCGATGTTGATGAAGGCAGAAACTAACTAAAATGAAGACCTGCAACTTCACCTCCAATCCCCTTACGTCAAAAGAGAATAAAAAAATTTTGATTTCTGAACAGCTACTACTCATAATAAAATTTTGAATCACAACTATCCACTGTTTGTAAAACTAAGTGGCCATAGCTAAAAGCCTGAAAAGTACTTTACAGGGCAGTAGCAAGAAAACCTGCAAAAGAAACAAGCCTTTTGATGATTAATTCTAAAATGACTTTGTACATGAAATTTTAACCATGACACAAAAAGCAAATGGAAAGAGAAATGGACAAACTCAACTCAAGACTACCTCAATGTGCAGGATTATATGCTCCAATCCATGGCGTCAGGGCAGTAAAAGTGTGTCTATCCAATGCTAATTTTCAAGCATGATCCAAGGCATAATAAATTCGGGAAGCTCGTCTTCGAAGTAATGGCTCCAACCTGAATGATGGAATTCCACTCTGCCACTTTTTCGCTTCATGCATCTCATTCCATGCTTGTACTATCTCATCAATTTTGAATCCCATACCTGTACAGAAAAATGAGCAATTAAACGTCTAAGCTAGTTAAAGAAATGGCAGCAGTAGACCATTA
The DNA here is from genome assembly GCF_902201215.1 of Prunus dulcis. Classification (NCBI taxonomy): domain Eukaryota; kingdom Viridiplantae; phylum Streptophyta; class Magnoliopsida; order Rosales; family Rosaceae; genus Prunus; species Prunus dulcis. The sequence continues at coordinate 20,485,569 of NC_047656.1, read as the reverse complement.
GTTTCAGAGTGCAAAACTTTGAATTGTGTCACCTTCCAATGCATTATCATTTGAAGAGTGGTTTTTAACCATCACAGCTATATCAGTGGGAGAAGCCCCAGCAAGTCCAAATTTTTCAACTGCAACTTCCAAACATTCGTGCCATACAGGTAGCCCTAATTTGAATTCCACAATAGATCGCTCATAGAGCATGGTGCCCCATAGGAGATTTATCTGACACCTCATGCTTGTAGCCTGGTCTGCAGCTTCATGTTCTGATATGTCTCTGAAAATTCCATCCAAACCCATTTTCTGCAACTGGGATTTAACACTACTTGGACTGGAGAGTTCGCTAAGACGCTGCTCTTCCAATTCCTCCCACAGCTGCATGCCTTTTTCCATATTGTCTTCAGCATAGTTATAAAGTCGTAGAACCTCTGTCGAAGGCCACGTCTCCAAATCAGCATTGCTGCTAATTGCATAATACCAAGAAAGTTTTGCCTGTTCAAACTGCTGCTGCCCAAGGGCCAGATAGCCTTCATAGAAGTCTGGTTTTATCTGCAGCGCTTCTTCATATCTCCTTCCTGCTTCAATGTATTCTTTTTGTGCCCAATCATGTGCACTTTGGATATTTGAAATGATTGATTCCTTTGAAGAATCTTCTGTGAAATACACCTTCTTCCTTGCCCTGGCCATGTGAACATTTCCCCAGTTGAACAATGCTAAAGCTCCCATTTCTTGAAACTTCTCTCCTGCTATGTCAAAAAGGTCTTGGGCTTCTTCACTTGTAACTGTCTCCTCCATAGCCTCAGAATAAAGCTTCACTCCAAGTTCATGAAGATCCAAGTATGCATCAGATTCAATCCCAGCATAGTTCTTGAACAGCTGAGCAAAATGGATTATCCAATCCTCAACGCAAGGGGACCCCTTCATATCCTTCTGTTTTACCACGCTACCATTCTCGGCTACCTTATTTTGCTGTACATCAAGCTTGTGTGCTTCAATTTCCAGTTTCTCAAAGAATGGATCCTGCTCAGGGTTAACTTCCACTACGTAAAGCCTGACAGAGCCTTCTGATTCTGCTGATCCTTCAGCCCACCTCAGCTCTTCATTACTAGTGATTGTAACCAAATCACCTTCTTGGTCTCTATATTTGATGAGAACTGCTCTTGAGCTAGGAAACCGATCACGGACTACCTCTCTCAGTTGCAGGAGGGTGCAATTAACTGGCAACTGAGCCCATCTTATATCCTCTCCAAATACCAATTTCACACTTCTTTTAGGCACTTCTTCCTTTGGACTACTGATTTTCTCCTCCACAACTACCTTGACCTCTGCCTTCTTTTCCTCAGCTATTTCCACAGCCTTCTTTTCTTCAGCTATTTGCACAGACTTCACTTCCTCAGCTATGTCCAGAGCCTTCTTTTCCTCAATCTTGTCCTCGGTCTTCTCCTCAATATTGTCGTCAGCCTTCTTCTCTTCATCCTTGTTGCACTTCTTCTTTTTCCGATTCTTCAATTTCATTACTTTCCCTGGTAGTAAAGCATGAGTTGGTTCAACATAATCTGGAGGCAGCTCAATTACTGTGTCATTCACCCTCAATCCCTTCTTCTCAAGTACACTCTTCACTCTTTCTGCAACCTCTGTTGCCATGATATTGTTTGGCTCCATGCTCAAAACAGTACCAACATCTCTCAGAGCCAAATCCAACCTATTCAAAGCCTCATAACACTTGGCCCGCTTCAACAGCGCCTTACTGTACTTAGGTGTGACTTCAAGAGCCAAATTACACTCATTGATAGCCTTGGGGTACTCACTCAGGCCCATCTGCATATAGCAGGCGGCCATGTTACTCCTAAGATAGGATACATCGATATGATTTCGTGGAAGCAACTTGAGGGCCTTCTCATATTTCAACATAGCTCCTTCATGGTCCCTCTTCTGAAACAACTTGTTCCCCTCGTCCTTCAGTTCTTGAGACATTGAAATGAAAACTGCTGTGTCCTTATCATAGGCTTTTGGGCTATTATCCCCAGTTTTGCTTTGATTTGGAGCATCACCTGATTTTTCTCCTGCACTCTTCTTCTTTTTTCCACCTTGCTTCCGCATCATGCACTCAACAATTCATACAAAATGTTTGAGCCAGAAAGAAAACTAATACCTAATCTAACTACAGGCCTGAATGCTCAAAAACCAAGTAGCTGATCCAATTAAGTAAACAAGAAAACCAACAACTTATTGCAACCAAGTCCTTTACACGAGAAAAAGCAATCCAAGCCCAAAAGACAATTCAATACAAAACCTTCAAAAGGTGACCAGAATAATTCCAAAGAACTCTAAACTTCTAGTTTCCAATAAGTATACTTTGAAAACAGATCCTCACAATTCAATCGTGTATTAATACAACAAATCAGAAAAAGACAAGCATACCAGAAGTAAAGCTCTTTTCCCAGAAACGAATTCCACCCAAGACCTCCTATTGTGGGCTGAATTGCTATGAAAGAAGTTCAAAATCTGGAGCTACTCCCTTGAAGCTCAACTGGATTTTCTTTCAGCATAATTTCAAGACACCACAAACTCAGAACACGAATTCCCTTCCCTCTAAATCAGGATTTGTTACTGCCCATCCAATAATAAACAAATCCCAATTCAGAGAGAAGCAACTGACGCTTTGCAAAACCAAAATTGTCGTTCTTTTTTCAGCAGAAAAACAAGATTTTGGTGAGAGATAGAGAGAGAGAGAGAGAGATAAGGAGAGAAACTTATCTGGGAAATGAATTCTCGAGAAGAGTCCGGGTTTCACAGGAGAAGCTCAGACGAGAAAATGAGATAAAATCTGTGGCTGAATGTGATGTCAGGAATGGAAGGAAAAAACCCGTCCAATGTCCGTTGGCTCCTTGGTGATGTGTAGAGAAGATTTTCACTGCTTAACGTAAACGCCACAAAAGAAGAGAAGATTCTGATAAATTTTAATTTCTTTTTTTGTTTTCATTAATATATTATCAAAACTAAAAAGAAGTAATTTTAATATGGTGGGACCCCCGTTTCCGTGAATTCCAAGTTTCTTGGGGATTTTCGTTTAGACATGGATCCGTTTGCCACTTCAAGAGCCATCTGTTTGGGAGCTGCTTGGGTTTGCAGTTGGCTTCTGTTTGTCGGTTAGTTTTCTTCTACCTCCTTTTTTTTCTTTTTTTCTTTTTTTTCTTTTTTTTGCATTTGGATTGGGTGTATAGATTTTATGCTAAAATATATAAAATACAACAAACAAAAAAAGTCACCTTAACATCAGATTTCCATGTTCTAAATTTATGTAGTTCAACATGAAAAATATATATATACAAAAATGACTGTACCATTTTCTAATAATTAAGAGAAAAATAAAAAATATTGAGCAGTATCTAGGAAGATAAAACACATTAATCTAGAAGAAAAATCTGGCAATAGTCATTCCAAGAGAAAATGTATACAAGTGGGGAAACAGAGGGCATATAAAAAGATAATGTAAACAAACTGAAAAACAGAGGGGATAAATATTTAGTGGAATTTGGAAACCCATAGAAAATGTTTATATTCAATCAAGTGGTTGTGTGGGACCATTGTCATCTAGCTACCAATGACTGTTTGCCACGTGGCTATTTAAGCATGTGAAAAAAAGTATGGCGAGAACTATTCAACTGCCTGCCAATCGCAAAGTAAAGCAAACTGCAGGGGGTCAGAAAGACAGCCTGTTCGGAAAACTGAAAAAAGGTGGACTCGTGGACTTTTACAATGCGTGGCATGTATTCCAAGCCACCGCCCACCACCGCCAGCTTTTTGAGGATGTGGTTGTTTACCTTGTTGTGTTTTGTTTAATTTTTGCTGTAAATCTAGTCAACAGATTATTTCAAACTTGCTGAAATTTGTGTTAATTGAAAATTTATAATACCATCATTTATCACATTATTTGAGACATAAATATGTTAGTGTTCATTTTTTTTTTTTCCTCACAATTTAACAATTGATGATAAGAAAATATGGTTACCAGATTACATGTAGGTGATTTGAATACAAAAAAGCTTTTATTTATCATGAAATATAGCGTTCGTGTTTTTGTCTACTTATTTTAATGTAGATAAAACTGAGGACCCCTTGGACAATCTTCTTGTGCTCAAGTTCAATGGAGCTTTGGGTAATACATTGCTTCTTTTGTTTGAAAACCTTTATATAGACTATGATATTTTTTTAGTTTCCTCTAATATCTTACATATTTAAACGATTGATATCAACACAAGTTTTTCTTTACATCATAGTGTATTTTTGAAAGTTTTTTGTATCTATAATTCTTATGGTCGTTGATATTTAGTTATTACCAACTACAAATTATCATGTAAAAGTTATTGAAAAACATTTTATTATGATCAATCCATATTAGGGGTGGGCACGGTTCGGTTTGGACCGGTTTTTGCCTCAAATTAGAACCGATCCGATACTATTCATGCAGTTTGGTTCGGTTCGGTTTTAATTAAAAAAATTCAAAAACTGTCCGGTTCGGTTTGAACCGGTTTCGGTCCGGTTCGGTTTCGGTTCGGTTTTGAACCGGATTATAAAAATTATTTTTTAAAATTGTTTTGTAATACAATTCTCAACTGAAATATTATTTTTTTACTTGAAAATTAACAAATTATTCAATTTCATATAAAAATAAATATTAAAGTGAGAAAAGAGAGATATTTTGACATTGAACTTGGATAAATATTAGGTTTTTTTTTAGTGAAATTAAAAATATAGCATTAAATATAAATATATATTGAAATTATATATTTTTTTAGTTTCAACGGTTCGGTTCGGCCCGGTTCGGTTTTTGAAGACATGGAACCGGATCCGAATCCAGTCCAAACCGGTCCGGTTCGGTTTTTGACCGGTTTTTGACTTTTTGGTCAACTTGGTTTTTTTTCGGTTTGGTTCAGTGTGGTTCGGCTCGGATTTCCGGTTTGCCGATTTGAGTGCCCACCCCTAATCCATATCGTGTCAAAGTTGTTGACAATCACCAAGCCTAACCAACCAACTTGAATTTGGATAAATGCTAAAGCCCAACCCAATCCAACCTTCTAAAAGAAGAGGTTGGGCTTTGCAGCCCTACAATTGCCACGTCAACTCAGTCATGTCCACTGTGTCAAAATTACAAGTGAGCACATTACGCGGCGTCCATTTATTGGCTAGTCTGCGTGGAGGTGTTAAAACAACCACAACAGTTTAGCTGCATCACTTCTTCTTCTTCTTCTTCTTTGTGTTCTTCGTCTTCTTCATTGACGTAGCAATAGCCAAGGTTTAATACCTCTCCCCTTCTCTAACTTCTCTTTTGAGACTTTTTTTTTTCCTTCTCAGAAGGAACAAAAATATGAAGTTGGTAGTGTTTATTACTCAACTGTACGTTCTGTGCCACCTTGTCTTGGCCGATCAGATCTTCCCAGCTCACCTAGGTAATTACCCACTTCTCAAATCCATCTATTTCCCTCTCATATTTGCATAATTTCATTTTTTTCATGGCTGAAATCTAAAACCCCTCTTTGTTTTAGTGACACCCTTCCTTCTTTGATACAAAATCATGTCTTGCTTACCGAATTTAAATAGTTTTTTTTTTTTGGGTATCAAGGGAGCGGAAGCCCAGAATTTTTTAGTAAGTTTATCAACTACATGCATATATATATATATATATATATATAGCGTGTGTGTATTTGATTTTTTATTGTTACATCAATCGTTGTTAATCAGATGCTGAGCTTGAAAACATTGGTGGAATTTGAAAGGTGTTTGCACTTGAGCCTTGATTCTGAGGCTTAATGGTTCATATATAGGTTTCTGGAATAACGTAAATTTGACGAATTTTCAGCTCAGCTGAGATTATTAACGGGATGATCAATTTGTATTGCATAGGACTGCATAGAGATTTCTATTGGCTTGGCAATACTTCAAATTAAACCGCATTGAATTGCTTTAAGTTAAGCTTAATTACTTAAATTTGTACGTAAAGTTACAGCTTCTAGCTGAGTTAAATTAGTTTAGTTTGAAAGCAGTTGAAGGGGTCGTAAGCTTGTTTAGCCTTTAGTCTGAAGGGCCAAACTTTGTTGTCATCAATTGGTAGGGACTGGAATCGGGTTGAGAACGGGTAGGTTGTGGAAGGCACTTTATTGGCAAACAAAGTATCAAGGAAAAAAGTTTGAGTTGCCAAAAGGATTGTTCTTACATATGCTGAAGTGATTCAGCTGTAGTCAGGTCAGCGTTGAAACTGACTGTAGATTCTAGCGTGAGTAGGAATCTGTGTCTGTGATTTTAGGACCTTTTGTAATGCAATCACGATCTTTACATGAGGATAATCATCTTGTTCTAGCTTTATTTTTAGGTACAATTAGAAACTATTTTATTTATCTAATTTGTTTGTTAAATTTGATATCTTTTACTGCAAAATAATTTTTTTTTTTTTTTCTCCATCTATTGATGAGCAGGTGGCACATTTAGTCGCAGCTCTCGTGAACCAAAATACAAGATTGAATTCCATCCTGAAGACTCACCTTTTCATCCTGTAAGCTAAGATTGTATTTTTATTTATTTAGTTTTACTTGTATTTATTGTTTGTTCCTATATGTATGTAGTTGTTATATTTTGATGCTTTGAAACTTCCCCGCCCCAAAAAGGAAAAAATAAAAATAAAAATTCTTTAGAATAAAAAAGTACATATAAACATTGATCCTCCTCAAACCATGTTGATCTAATAATTGGGTACAAATATTGCAGGAGGATGGTCAAGAGTCTGTGGTTATGCCAAATGACAATGGACAAAATTTTATATGTTACTTGCCTAAGGTGGAGGAAGCCAAGAGTGGGAAGCAAGTACTTCAGCATAATATAAGCAGCGTGATTGTGGAAACTGAGAAACGAGTTAAGATGAAGACACCAGATGAGCTGCTTGAAGTACTCAAGGAAGAATGCTTTATCAGAGTAAGATTTGTGACATTAAAACTGTCTTCAATTTGTCCCATGGTTTTGTAGTACATAAATATTTTTCTTCTTACAATTAATTTAAAAAAGCAACACATCTATTATTTTGGTTTTTATAATTAGATCAAATCTGGTGAGGGTGCCTATGAGCAAATTCCCTTTACTGTTGCTCATAGTTATGTAACCTATAAAACTACATTAGTAACCAGGTGATTATGCATTTACTGTACATTATGCTAACATAACCAACTCCTTTATGCAGCAAGAGGGTTGGTGGTCATATGAGTTTTGCTATCAGAAGAGATTACGGCAAATTCATTTGGAAGATGAGAAGGTATTCTCCCATGTCCCTCTCAAATGCTCACTTTAAAATATAATATACTTCTATTGTTAGTTCTATTTTCTGATGCTTCTTTTGAAATATGTTATCCGCAGTATAACTGTATATAATGAGAGGAAGAGAACTAATATGCCTCAAGTGTGTTAATAAGTACTACATTTATCAAGATGGTCTTGGGCTTTAATGTAGTGTTGGCACACTGTATTTGATGCATTCCCGTAAGTGATTAACTACTTAAGTATTAGGGTTGGTCCTGGTTGGGTAATCCTGCCTGTTCAATGTGTTTCTGTTCCTCCATCCTTGTAGTGGTTATAGTGTTATACGTAGTAGTTGCTGTGGTACAGGTAGTGCAGACATCGGTCAATTTCTTACATTGGTTTTCTTTTCCAATTTTCAGGAATTAAAACCAGTTGCATTAGCATTATTATCGTCATCTTTTTAGATGTTCTCATTTCTCGTTGGAACACTTTCAGACCAATTGAAACCTGATAATATTAACCATGTAATTGGCTATTTTCGTCTCTTATTACAGGTGGTTCAGGAATTTATTCTGGGTATATATGATGCAGAGGCCACTGCTGCTGTCAACCAGAATCTTTCTGACATATCTAGACTTAAAGATCCACGCTCAAAAGATGCATACCAAAGGTATGATTTTGTCTTTATGAAAATGCGTTAGATTGAGTACAGTTCATCAAATTGCACGGTTCATATAGGTATCATGCTCACCAATATACAAATGGGACTACATGTGATCTTACAGACCAACAACGGGCGACTGAGGTATTAAGTTATTAATTTATATATATAATGTAGTTTTTAATTTCCTTTTGCATCTTTTCTTGCCGCCCTTACGTTGTATGCATTTGCAGGTGAGATTTGTGTGCTCAGAGGGCATAGCTATGATTAATTCAATTACAGAGATAGCCACTTGCAAGTATGCAGTTACAATTCAGTGCCCCACACTTTGCAAGCACCCGTGAGTCTCCGTCCCTCCCCCTCCCTCCCCCACTCTGTTATGTTTTGTGCACATCTTTTTTGTGGTGTTATGTTACTAGTTGCTCTAATGACTAGCTTTGACCCAACAGAGCATTCCTGGCAGAGAGACCAGTATGGCAGGCCATTAACTGTAATGTGCTTCCCAAGGATTACAAGGAAACCAAAGCAGAGGAAGAATCTAATATCAAGCAGATAGTTTAGGGCGCAGACAGACAGTGAATCTCCATCTAATGATGTTTCAGATGATTAACAATATATTGATTCGCAGAATCTTTGTGAATACCAGTGATAGTCAACCTAATGTATTCTTGTATCTTCTGATTTCTTTTGCATTTCCCACATGATAGAAACATATTCCCATTTCCTCTATAACGTTGTTGTCCCTTTAGGAGAAAGGATGATTTTTTCTTCTACTCCGTTTACTCTGCAGGATTTCGAAGAAGTTGAAGCTGTTGGGACCAAATAAAAAACATTACATGTATTCCACAAGCCTTGAAATTTATTTACCCTAAAGTTCAGTGTATTATTTGGCCCTCTCAAATTTCACACATGCCTTTTGCCCCCGAAAGCAAACCAACCGTAGAAACCAATTCTGAAGCTCACTTTTACCCCAAATAAGCAGCTTTCCGACATCAGAGACGGAAAAGAGCTTACAACGTAAGGACATGTTAATGTCAGAGCTGGCAAGCCATCTCAAAGAAAAAAGTTGTCAAAAAACATGTTACAAAACAAAATGCTTTATTAGTTATACTAATTTGGTACTTAATCGATTTCAAAATATATTTTTTGGTTACAATTTCAAGATAACTTTCAATTTTGTACAGTCTTACATTTAAAAACTGAAATCACATTCTCAATATTATGCGTAGTTTACTCTAAGAAATGGTTATAGATAAAAACTAGCGATTTGCATTGAGGACGATTGGGCTACACGAACGACCTGTCAAAAAAGTGTTAGATGTCGTTGGGATAAACGACAGATTTATAGCAGCATTAATCATCCGGAATGCCAATGGTAACTGTAGTGCCATCACCACAACTAAATCTAACGCCTACACTGTTTTCATATACACCATTCATTATATATAATTTACATAGAATCTCCCTTGCTTATTATCAGAGTTGTGCTCTTCTCATTGGGAAGATGATGCTCTCTCACTATTTGCCTGCCGAGTCCAGCAGAGCCAAATACTCGTTTATGGCTTCACCTTCTTTGGTAACTTCAAGGTCATAGTCCGATAAAGCATCTCCTTGCGCTAGTTCTCCAGCAAGTTCATCTTCCATCTCAGCATCACGGTCTCCTACTTCACCAGCAGTTGATGGACCTCCAACTTCACCATTTTGATCAACGTTATTATTCAGCATTGAAACAAGAGAATTTGCAATGTCATTAGCAGCGTCAGTCGGGATATTGTTACTAGCAGCATTTGTGGGGTTTCCTGCATTTTCTGAGAGCAACTGATGCAATACTTGCTCCATCGTTCCCCCAGCAGCCTGAAAAGCTTCAACTACTGCATACCAAGTTTAACATCAGACTAGCTACTTCTCAACCTCGTGGAATAGTAAGGAATTGGACATTACTTTCTGACAATGATAACAGTTTAGGACAAAGTTCGATAAAAATGAAATTGTAAGGGTGATTTGGCCAATAATAGCTCTAAATAATAACAGGTAAAGTCTGTGTCTCAGAGAGATAGCGGGGTGTCTAGGGAATCTCTGTAAAACATGCTCTGCAAACAGGCCTTTGACAAGTACCTCTTGATCTTTCGAAGCCCATGCCTACAAGCGCTTCAACTGAAGTATTAACTGCTTGGCTCTGTCGTTTCCTTTTCCTTGACTCAATATATACCTACAGGTCAGACAAAGTTAGTAATGTTGAAAATGTCTAATTAAATTAAAATAATAATTATATAGAAATACGCAGGTGACCTGTATGGAGGAATTAGTTTCTGGATTGGTCAAATCATCCAATGCCTTCTCAGCGTCATTCTCATTTCTTCTAAGTGCTTCAGCAGCAAGCTCCTTCTCAAACCTGCAAAGTCAAGCAACTCATAGAATGACCAATGACAGGAGCTCATGTTTATGGACATAAATTATCCAGTGAACCATCATTTTGAAACAAGCAAGCCCTTCAAATTAAAGAATGATGAACAACTTGTCTTGGCTTGCTTACCCAATGGAGACCAATTGATTCAATTTCTGGAGATCCACAGCTTTCTTCAAAGGCGTTGTCCCATACTTCTTTTGCTCCCTGCCAATTTGTTTGTTTAAGTAACAGTACGGACAGAAACTCAAAGAAAAATCGATCTTAGAAAGGCACCCACATAATTTCATCTCGTCGCCGAATATCTTCTTCCCGTTTTTGGGCTCTCTTAGCCTTCTGCTCAACAAGAAAATCAACAGCAGTAGAAACATCTTGATTGCTAATCCGCAATGCCCTTTTTGCATCTCGTTCTCTAAACCCCATGCTCATAACAAGTGATAGGGCTTCATCTGGCACCTGTAGCTGGTATCAACAACCAAAAATGTACTCAGGTGCAGTTGCAACATAGATGTAGAGATGGTAGGTTACTTGGATCTTGTTGAAAACTACTGGCATCGCCCAGAAAAGTGAGAGATCAGGAATATCAGCATACCACACTTCAATTCTGTGGAGATTTAAATAATTTCTTTTCTTTTTTGAATTCGAGCACTTTGCAGATGGAATTTCAAACATGGTGTGGCAGTTCAGAAATAATTGACTGGAAAGTTTCAGGGCAACTTATGCATACAGAGTTCCAAAACAACCTAGCCAGACAAAGCTAATCCTTGGCACCTTCCTTGTAATTCAACTAACCTGGGTGAATTTTCCTTGTGCAGAAGCTAGCACCTTCCTTGATTTCTCAAACTGACCACTGTGATACGCCACCACCCCTTCCAGCAGCTCCAGTCTCAAATATCTATGATGAGCAAACGAAAAAGTGATTAGACCAAAATTATCCTGAGTCGTTCCGAGGAACATGCCTAGCAGTAAAAGTACTCACAGTGCAAGCTCTGGGAAGCGGCCTGCCTGAAGGAGTCTGACACGAGAAGAGTCCTTTCCATGAGCTCGTTCAATTCCTTCTCTGGCTTTCTCAAGGCGAACTCCTGCCACTGAGAGCCAGCTGATGTCTCGGAGCATGAAATAGCACCAAACCATATCGATTTGCAGTATTGGAGGATTGTCAACAAGCTGAAAAGAAGTATGCGGTCAAACAGAAAAGGATATTATACAATGATATTGAAGTATATCTATGAAAGAGAAATGAATCTTGAGATATTTTAATGGTCAAAGTTACATGGAGGCCACATGGAACTTGACAACAATATAGTGATAATGATAAATCTTCAATATGGCTCACTCACCTCTATAACCTTCGGGTCAGAAAGAGAGAAAGCCTCCTACAATAATGAAATAACCACACATGGATTAAGCAACACTCCTAGTCACAGAATCTTTTCTGGCTGCATACTTCAATATATAATAATTTGTTTACTACAGAAACATGTCCAAAACTGATATAACTAGCATGGCCATGGCATAAGCCATATCACATGAGATATTAGGCCATCAAATCTAAAGATATCTTTTATCCCAGGGTTACAGATCATATATTAAATTATCAATTGCAACAGGCACTAGGAACTGACCTCTCCCATGGCAAGCACTTCTAATGCATCTTTATAATTTTGTCTTTTAATTAGTTGTTTTCCATTTGTATGAAGCATCAGGCCCATCATGATTGCCCTGACAAATGACAGTTCAAATCTTTAAAATTAAAATGTGACTGTACATTAAACTTATCACAAAAGGAAGTACGTGCTTGGATCAATTCTTGAAACCTAATTATCTATCATACCGCTGATCAGTCTCAGATCCCAACTGTACTTTCTTTCCGCTTTGATCTTCAAGTACTATATTGAAGTCTTCAATCGGCAATGAACCATCTGCATGTCTCTTGGCCAATGCAGTGGCAGCTGCCCTATTAAGGTAATAGGTACATAAACAAATCAATAATATAGGCCAAAATGTGCTATGCCCCGCTGATATAACAATCGGGGACCATTATCAGTGCCAGATGATAGAGGATCACTAAGTCAATAACCTCCTTATTGGAAGGTATTTCACTACCTCTAGCTCAATCAAAGCTAAAAAATGTTCACTATTTTACTAGGTCCAAACCTGCATTCTCAAGAATAAAGCAGCCTATATATCCCCAGTTAAGGCACTGTTTACAAACTCTATAATATTGGTGCATCCAATCTTTAATTGGGTAAATATGGAAGCGCATGATCCGAAAGCATAGTGGTTACAGTTGCTGGTATTTGCGAAGGACTCATTAGCTTGGATAGGAAGAAGCAGAAGAAGAAGAAGAAGAAGGCTTATTTTGGATAAAAATTTTACCTTTTTGACTACCAAACACCATAAACTCACAAAATGGTGATTCAAATTTTCTTTTTGACAGAATCCTCAATAACCAAAGAAAGACAAGATGAAAACACCAAGAGGGAAACAATCTTCAGAAGTTCACTGATATTTCAGTTCAGTTTTCGCATAAAAGTGCTTTAGCAATTCAGCTCCAAAATCATATTGTCCCTTTCCAAAATCGTAGTGATTTTCGTTTTCCATAAAAAATAACAAGATGAATTAAATTCAAACAGAATTTGCTCCCGAAACAAAATACACGAAATAGATAGTTCGGAAGAACCAATAGCCAAAAAGAAAACCACAGATATATAACAACCGATTCACAATGAACGGATTCTATTATCAAATTAACTAATATAAGCACATTCTTCGTCAAAGGTCTGTGCTTTTATAAAAATTGAACAAACCTATGATCGAGAAATTAAAACGAACTGCAAAAGCCAAAAAGAAATAAAGTGAAAGACTCACTTGACTCGAGCCAGTCTGCGAGAGCGTTCGTCTTCAGCCAGCAACTCCTCCTTCAAAGACTTGCCCTCTTCAGCACATACCCGACTAGCAAGAATCTTGGCGTTGTTCTTGATACCCAATTGGGCCAACTTCTCGTTTCCATCGCCGTCTTTCAAGACTCTTCCTGCGCATATCAAATTGATTGAGTTGCTCTCACAGTTTGATCGCTTTGCAACCTCTTCTCTCAACATGGGTACGGTCCAATCCTCCAATTCAACCTCCAGCACACCCGCCCATGTCCCTGCAATCTTTAGCTTCGCCATAAGCAACACAGAGAGGGCTTAGGACAATCTGGGGCTTTCGAAGAAGACGGAAACGGGGTTTATAATATAGAAAATTTCTTGTTCATCAAGGCTTAAACTTTCCACCTTGGTTTTGTGTTGGAGCGGACAGAGTATATAAAGATGGGACTTTACTTTGTGTAAAGCTACAAATATTAGATATTAGAAGGGGGAAAATGAAATATTAAGACGAAGGAAGAGAAAAAAGGGAAAGAAAAAGTTGGTCTCTAATTCTTGTATTTAAATGGACAGATGGAGAAGGTATATTGGTGTATTATATGCTATCAGTTTTCATTCACAGTTTTAAATCGGAGTTTTTTCTAAATTATAATACTCAGGGGTGGAGAATAGCAATAAGCACTAACAAGTGGCCGTTGGCAAAATGCTTGCTTTAGGAAGGGCCAAGAGGAAAGAAGAAAAGGAAAACGTCATAGTGATCTGCACTGACAGAGTTATATGCTTCCCAAACTCTGCGTGTCAACATCTCTCACTCGTAGTAATCAAACTTCAAAGTCCACCAGCAATGGCTGCCGGCGGCGGTGGCGGCAGAGCAGCTAAGAGCACCACCAAAGGCAAGGCCAAAAACAAGAAACGACACAACAAGAAGCCCCTCAGTCAACACCACCTCGTAAGTCTCGTAGCCACCGCCACCTCGCTGGCCCACTCCTTCCTCTCCCAAAACGACCTTCTCCTTCTGCCCTCCCAAACCCTAACCCTAGAAACCCTTCTCTCCTCCACCTCCACCTCCCTCTCCACCCTCCTCTGCTTCCCGAACCCACCACCGCAACCACCACTACGGCCGCCACCACCACCACTAGAATGCTGGTTCAGCCGCTTCCTCTCCGCTACCTCCGCCAGCAGAAACTTCGACTCACGGTGGTCCCACACCTTCCGCATGTCCGAACACTCCTTCTCCATCCTCCTCTCTCTCCTCTCCCCATTTCTCAACTCCACAATCCCTTCAATTCCACCCAATTTCGTTCTCGCTGCTGCAATTTACCGTTTAGCTCACGGCGCGAGCTACAAGGCTGTGGGAAGGCGCTTCGGGCTCGACTCGGTGGAGGCCTGCCGAGCCTTTTTCGCCGTCTGTAAGGCGGTGAGCGATAAATTAGGTAACTTGTTCGAGTTCCGGTCTGATATAGCCCGGATTGTGGGGGGTTTCGGGTGGATTTCGCTGCCGAATTGTTGTGGGGTTTTGGGGTTTGGGAGGTTTGGGGTTGGTGGTGAAGTGTTGGGGCCAAATGGGTCTTTGTTGGTTCAGGCATTGGTGGACTCTGAGGGGAGGTTCCTTGATGTCTCGGCCGGATGGCCCAGCGCCATGAAACTCGAATCCATTTTCCGTCAGACTAAACTTTATTTGGGTGTAGAGGAATCTAGGGACTTGCTGAATGGTCCTGTTTATGAGCTTGGTAATGGCAAGGCCATTCCTCAATACATATTGGGGGACTCTTGCTTCCCTCTTTTACCATGGCTTTTAACACCTTATATAAGATCGGATGAGGCGGATAGCTTTGGTTCATTGGAGAAGGCGTTTAATTCGGTACATAGTCGCGCAATGGGGTTGGTTGACACCGCATTTGGGAGGGTTCGGGCTCGGTGGCAGCTTCTGTCTAGGCAGTGGAAGGAAGAGTGTGTCGAGTTTCTGCCATTCGTTATTGTTACAGGGTGTCTGCTGCATAATTTTCTCATCAAGTGTAGTGAGCCCATGCCAGATGACAATGTGAAGAGCTTAAGGGAGGAGGAGCTTCCTGTTTTCCATGGACAGGTGGATGAGAGTGGTGAGAGGATGAGGGATGTACTTGCCGCCCACCTGAGTCGGGTAAGCCTGAGAAGATGAATTCTTTGATTGCGCTTGTAGTCGCTCTTACTTGCTATGACAGATTAGCAGTGCTGCTTATTAGATTCTCGGAGAGAATTTTTGGATGACTTGGAGCCTTAACTCTTGATTGGTATGGTCTGCTTCCACCGCATTTATGTATGTGCTTTTGTATGTAATGTCTTATTTCATCACTGGATGAAATTGACATGCATATGATATGCATTTCTAAGTTTTGTGTGTAAATAGACAACGAAGACCATAAATGTTACGGCTTCAAGTAGTAGTAGTAGTAGTAGTAGTAGTAGTGTCATATTTCATCACTGGATGTGCTTATTCAATCAAATGTCTTTCAATGGTATGCTGGTGACATTGTTATCTTGTTTATGATAATGCTAATTATCTGTGATGATATGCCTGGTAGTTGGGCAAAATCAGCACAATTTTGGGATACATATTAGCATTTTTTGTGTTGAAATCTACTCTACTGTCTACTAAATAAGAACAAAGTTTGAATACATGTATTCATATAGGACTAACTAAGGATTGCCTCTGTTATGGTGACCTCCTCAAACTTGTTAATGCTTATTAAAATGTTCATCCCTAAGCAATGTCATTGAAGGAGTGCTTTCTTTGGCAGATTGGGTGCCTTGATCCTAATTTGCATCTGAAGTATGTTAAGCATCTGCATAATCAAGCTCTCAACCACAACTCTGTCTTGGAAAATTCACGCAGCCAGAACCCACAAAACTCAACTAGGAAAACATTAGTGTATGGAGTTACATTTATTAAAAACTATACTATGAGATTACTATATATATATATTATTAGCAGAAATTTTTTGTACACAAATTAACAAAGATGATGTGCACTTATATTTGTTTGAACTTTGAAGTTGTAATGGTCAATATGGGGATACAAAATTTTGGTTGACCAGTCTGCTGTGATATGTTATCCCCTCAATAACAAACCAGCCGGATTCGAACAGCATCCTGTCAACTCCAACGCAAGATTAGAGGCATTTACATTGCTTATGTAAGTCGAAGGGTAATTCAGGTATAATCTTAGAAACTAAAGGTGCAGCTTTGCTGACCAAATTTAGTGGCACAGTTTAACCAGCAAGATAGAAGTCCCCTGAAGCCTGTCTCTGAGACTTCACCTCCCCGTCGTTGTAAAACTCTTACGAACTCATTTGCACTCAAATCACCATCACCATTTGCATCAAACACATGGAATATTATGTCAATCACATTGTTAGGAACAGAAATGCCGCATACCTGTATAAGTAGAAGTGAATCATCATAATAATAATATATACTAATGATCAAAGAAGCTACCTAGAAATAAGAGATGTGTATGTTATGTACTTGGGAAGCGGCCCTCTGGAGATCTTTTTTTGTCAACACCCCATTCACTTCTCCGTAACTGAAAATGGCGAGAGAGAAGGACTGCAAATTCTTTCGAAGCTCTGCGAAATCTTTAAATTCCTTATATGTGATTTTTATGTCTTTGAGACGTGGATCGTTGTCCAATTCATCAACCCGATCAAGCAACTTGTTTGTATCACTGATATCAGCAGACGCAACCAAGGACAATGCGAAATCTTTAGCTGATATGGTTCCTTGTTCTTTGTAGTCGTAATGAGAAAACTCCAAGCGCAACATCTTTCAAATTCAGAAATAGTAGAAGAAAAACAAACATGAAAAATCAGTTGACTGCCAGAGGAAAAAAAAATGAAGTATGATAAAATGACAAGGCCCTGGAAGGAAAAGAAAAAAAAAAAAAAAAAAAAAAAAAAAAAAAAAGACCACTTACTTCATCGTGTAAATCCCTGAAAAACTTAACAAATGTTTCATGTTTGAGACTTTTTTTGCCATCTTTGCCAAAGAAGTACTCAAGTAGGCCTCCGTCTTCTACAGAAACTTTGAGCCTGTGGCCATCCTTGTTTTGTTTGCTTTGAGATCTCATCAAAGACATGACTTTATTAAACTCCTCCCTATCAATGTCTCTGTCAATAATACGCTTAGCAAGTTAGCTTTTTATCAGAATCAGCTACACATGAAAAGATTTTTACTTATAACTTGACCAGAGAAGACGATAAAGAATGTAAACCCACCCGCTGTTGTCAAGATCAAACATTTTAAATGCCACCGTAAAGCTTGCCTCGGGGATGCTGAGGAGGGTGACGAAGAAGATGAACCTGATCACATTAAGAATGAAACGAGTATGATGTTTTTAGATCATAACAAGAAGTTTCAATTAGAGTAATTGAGTGTATTAGCGCGCTACTCACTCGGGAAAAGAAATGAGGCCGTCACCGTCGGTGTCGAAAAGCATAAAGAATTTGGAAGGAGCACAATGCAACTGGCCAGGAACCTTCTCCCCTCTCAAAGAGCCCTCTCTGACACGGGTTGATTCGGAGGGAGGAAATACAGGAACAACTGCTCTCATCAAGTCTGCCGGAGTCATAAACGCCTCTCCTGCTGGGTTTTTAACCGATGCAAAGTACTCAAATACCTGAAAACCACAACACAAACATGTAGTGTTGCCCAACAAACTATCTATCTAGTACAAATCTGACACCACAAAGATATAACTTTGCAATAAATCAATTTTGTGAGGAGTGCCTGCTGCATACCTTCTCAGGAGGACTTTGATCTCTGATCCGTTTTTCGTACATGAAGAAAACTCTTCTCCTATATGAATCTGAGACAAGATCGATTAGGGTAAATACCTTCTCCATACATGTACCATTAATTACTTCATCATGCATACACAGATTAACCTAATATCTTCTACATGGATAGGATGTGCAAGACATGAAACTTGAATAGTAGGGTATTAAAGAGAACAGAAACATGAAGGAAAACACGATCTATAGATCAAGTTAAGTTGAAGAAAACAATGGAACAAACAAGGTACCTCCAAAGAGGGAAAACTGAGCTTTATTTTGGTCATCCCCGATTGCCCATGCCGTTGCCTCTTTCGGACAATTATCAGCAAAAGACACAAAGGAGTTCGGATCCAGATAAGAAAAGCCTATACTGGTCCCAAGAATCAGAACCCCTGAAGAAACCGATCTCAGGAAGAAATTAAAAGTATCTTCACTGGAGCCTGATCTGCCGTTGTAGTTGCCACCATCATAGCCAAACCTACCTACTGATGAGCTGAGTGAAGAGGAAGAAGAAGAGGAAGAAGAAGAAGGAGAAGAAGAAGATGGTGATGATGAGACAAAGGAAGGTTGTGATTTGTTGAACAACGGGCGAGAGCTGAGGCGATGAACATCAAAAACAACCCGGTGTATAGACCGCGAGGATTTCCCCCAAGAAAACATACTATGATTCTATGGCTAGGGTTCTGCTGTAATGCTGCTAGTTAATTCTAAGTTCTAACAACGTTACGCACAGAAGGAATTAAATTAATTGGTGAGAGAGATTCTTCTTCTTCGTCTCATAGGGTAGCTAAGGAGGTTATAATGAGGAAAGAGTGAGAGTGAGAGGGAAAGAGGATGGTACGGAATTGAATTGATTGAGTGAACGGGTACGGTTTTGGAGCGGGAAAGGCGGTGCCTCCTGGCTTTGACTGAATCTGCTTGTAACGGTTTTTTCAAAAGTTAGTTAGTGGTTGTCATGTGATTTGGGTCTATTTGCTTGTTTTCAATGGAAATTTCACACTTCGGTCGATCAGATGGTTACAATTATTCATGGATTTTACGTACATGTAGGACAAGAGTATAATAGAGAAAATTAAAGAAAATAAAGCAGTATAGAGAATTACCAAGAAATTATGAAAAAAAACAAAGTTCGCACTCAACCATTAATTATGTCCCGAAAAATGTAGTAATAAGGTGTATCATTAAAAAATTTGGGTTGCTTGAACAAACTCAAGGAATATGATTTTTGACAAGGTGTTAGATTTTATTTCCTTTTTCATTTTCTTTGTGGTTTAAGTTTAGGATATTATGTAAATTTCCTAAACAAATAAGGTTTAGGTAACTTTACAGTTTTGATATTTCTTACTCAACTAGGTTTCATTGTTTAAAAACATTCCTTAAATCTTTGAAAGTAGAACAAGGATATCATTTTCCTAATATATATTTTACTTATTAAGGAAGTCATAAGAATATACTGGAACCGACCGTTAAGATTTTTTAGGTTTATTAAGATTTACGTTTACGGTGAATTCTGAAAATACTGACAAATTTTAGTTTATGTACTTGGAAAGCTCATTATGTTATGCAAACCTTTTTTCTAATTTGTGATTGAGATTGCACTTTGGAATCATTCATATGTAACATGTTTGATAAAGTATTGTTGATGAATGTATTAGTTACGAAAGTTGCGAGAAACTTACAACTTCAGTAATAGCATATTTTTCTCACATATTCCACGTACTGTTACTATTAATTGGATTTTCTTCGGTAAGAAAAAAAAAAATTTGTCTGGACTCGAAGGCTGGCACAGGGGCAGTCAATTAAGATACAACTCTTTGCTGCATTCCCTGTTCAGGTTGATGGGGAGCCTTGGTTTCAGCAACCATGTACAAAATAGAATGCCTTTAGCGAGGGTATTTTGTGGTCGCAAAAAGCCTTTTGCTGTCGGAAATTCACTTTTTCGACGGCAAAAGTTCATCGGAAGTCGTCGGTAAAACAACGGTTGCAAATACTTTTTTTCCGACCATTTCGTCGGAAATAATGTATTTTCGACACCCATATTTCGTCGATATTGCTTATATTTTTATCGGAAATAGATTTTCAAAACAACCATACAAATTCATTTCCAACAATAAATGTGGTCGCAAATACTTGCGCACCTGTTGGAAATAATTTTTGATCAAGATCTTTTGTTCTTGCCATACTATTTTTTCGACCAATGACTATTTGTCAAAAAAAATATTTCCAACCCTAGATTACTATTTGTGATAAATATAATTCGTTGGAATTGTGCTTTTTCGACATGGAAGTTTGTTGAAAAAATGTTTTTCCAACTACATTTATAAGCATTAAACGTACAAATATTTTGTCAAAAAATCTAAATAATATTTCAATTGAAAAATTGTTGTTCGAAGAATAGTATATATCATCATTAACAAAAGACAAATGTAATAAATTACAAATATTCATTACAATCCTAAGCTATGTCCTATATCACTAGTCCCAAAGTCTACTTCCAATCGAACATTAAAGAGTTCGAATGCATGCTTCATAGCTTCCTTTGAATCTTCGCTAATGATGGGCTGCTGCTATTTCCCATTAACAATAACATTGTTTGTTTATCCTGCCAAAACAAGAACAGAGCTAGTTCTGTTTCCAAAACAAAGTTTTAGTCAATGTGTAAAATCAAATATATCAAGTAAGAAGACAATACATGACAGACAGTAATGAAATAAGAACAGAAAAATAGATACACACACGGTAGGTGCCTAGGCGAACCTCCTTTGCAGATACAAAATCCTGAAGAGACACCCTTCCAGATAGAATCTGCTTCCATTGATGCTGTAAGTATGCTCTAACCTGTGTAAAAAACAAAGGTGATCATCTAACCGTGGAAATCAAGTCAACCACCAGTAAAAGCTATTTTAAGGAAAAAAAAAACTCAGGGCAAATACAAGATATCCATGAAACTAAAGAGGTAACATGGGAACATGGATTGACCCACAGGCAATTGACATAAATAGACCACATACAACAGTCTAAACTCATGATAAGTC
Source organism: Prunus dulcis (assembly GCF_902201215.1). Classification (NCBI taxonomy): domain Eukaryota; kingdom Viridiplantae; phylum Streptophyta; class Magnoliopsida; order Rosales; family Rosaceae; genus Prunus; species Prunus dulcis. The sequence goes on along the minus strand of NC_047656.1, from coordinate 20,464,516 downwards.
ATTATGCCTAATCAAACACACAGTAATGAAAAAGAACAAATCAGAATAATTTACTGTATCCTATTGTTACCTTATAGGATGACCATGTATAATTTGACTGATGCAAGGTAATTGGCTTCAGTGCTGGTTGGCTTCAGTGCTGATTGTGGTGTCATCTGTTGAGCTGCTTGTTGCTGCATGTAATGTGCTCCTGGTTGCATAATGCCAGTGGAAGGGTACTACAGAGAATTTCCAGAACACAATCAGGGAATCTACAATATTTGGAACACTGATTTACGCAGTGGAACTACGTGACAGAATCAGTCAGAACCCTTCCAAGTTTTAAAACTTTTTGGAAATGAGGTTTGTACCTGCGGATGCATGGTAGGAGGTTGGGGTTGAGAATCAGCAATGGCAACCAGGTACATCAGATTTCTCTGTAGCTTTGCTTGGTTCATAAAACAATTTCAAAAGAATTACTGAAATGTCTAGCGCTTTAAACATATAAATTTTCAATTTAAAGCCATTAAACTTCCAAAACAATGTTTAAATGTACTGAGCTGAATGCAGAGCTTCCAAAACTAAAATGAGCACGTCATAAGATTGAATGGACATGCAAAATCCAGGCTAAAAGGAATGGACAAACTTATATGAGACCTGTATCATGCTAAAAGACAATGGTGCACCAGGTGGACCATGAGTTGCAACCATGCAGTATGAATTAGAAAGCTAGTTAAAAAATAAATAAAAATAGCCTAACAGATATACGTTGCTTATAAATAGCAATCTGTGAAAATAAAAGATGTCCAAAGCAGAGCAGTCAATGAAGAACTAAATGCTCACTCTGCGCATTCACTCAATTTCCCTGTATTCTGGCTCTCAACGATCTTCAGAATCAATGACTTGTTCTCGTCCAAGTACTGCAGTAAAATTTAATGAAATCAGGAACAATTAATTTAAACCATAAAACACTAGGATAACTGTAAGCTAATACAGAAGATAATTACAGTAAAATGTGCAACCAGCACTGAAGCCAATTATCTGACCATGTAAAATAAATTACAAATATTTTAGCCATTAAAGCAGAGCAACAGAAAATAAAACATGAAATAAAGAACCAAGACCATTAACAATCAATCCAAGTATGCATAGAATAAATAATTGTCAAGGCAAAGATCTTAATAAATCTGGAATACCAGAAAGGCTCAGTGAAGTATACCTCATCATAGTTGATGCTTCATGACAGAACCTGCACAACCAAATCACCGCAAGTAAAATGCACAATTGACAAATATGCATTTTCTCTGCTACCCAAATGAAATCTGAAACAAAAAGTGACAAATTAACAATAGGAAAGACCACATGCCTTGAAAATTGAAAGATATTTACGAAAAACCAAAAACCCATATGATAATTTATACCAACAAAATAAAAATAAAAATAAAATAAAAACAGAGACATGAAAAAGAGAACTGAAATCTAACTAATTGAGACAGAGGACAGAGAGACAGAGTGGGTGAGATCGTGAGAGAGACGGAGAGGGTGAGATCGGGAGAGAGACGGAGAGGGTGAGATCGTGAGAGAGAGACAGAGACGGTCAGAGGCAAACGAAGATGGATGAGATGAGAGAGAGACGCAGAGGGAGAGACGCAGACTTAGTGAGAGAGGGGGATGAGAGAGAGACGCATAGGGAGAGTGAGTGTTGGAGGCGGCTGCTAGGTTTCTGAAATTGCCCATTTTTCACTTTTGCTGGTGAAGAAGGGGGAAATTTGAGTTTTGGCTAGAGTTATTTGGCGGTCAATGAAAAATGAAAGAGCTCTTCCCCACACCAATTCCCAAATAAATAAAAAAGAGTTTAAGTCAAATATCCAAAAATATATATATATAATAAATTAATTAAAAATCAGAAAAATATACTGAAAATTCATAGTAACTCCTTGTGATATTCTCTTCTATTTAAAGCTCCAAAATTATAAATAAAAAAATTCTTCATTAGGGAAAATAAGCAAAAGGGCAGGTGCCGCATGTAAGAAGCTGCCACTTGTCCATCAATTCAATTTAATATAAATTTTATATGATTTAACTCCTAAAAATCATAATGAATACATTATATGATTTAACTCCTACGAAGTCCTAGTGACATTCTTTTCATCCCAAAGCTTCAAAAATCCTTTTTTTTTACTTATAAAAATTTAGAGTGACAACAAAAACTCAAATTAGTTTGTGTAACCAAACTAAACACTAGTTAATGTTTGATAACCTAACACCCTTGCTTCTTTGATCCAATCATTACCATGAACTCAATTACGTGGAATCATGATTTTAGACATCTAAAATCAAAGGATTTTTCATAAGGAGTTCGTATCTTTTCTTGGTGCATTTTTTGGATTTTTATTTAATCTGTTATTAATTTTTTTTAAGATAAACAACAAAAAAGTAAGAAAAATGGCAGATGGCATTGTGGTATGAGGACGAGTCACCAATATAGAAAATGCACCTCAAAGAAGCTACCACTTGTCGATCAATTCAGTTTAATATGAATTTTACATGATTTCACTCCTAAAAATCATATAAAAAACATTAAAAATCCAAAAAATTAACTGAAAATTCCTATGAAGTCCTAGTGATGACATTCTCTTCATCCTAAAGCTTTGGAAATCTTTTTTTTTTTTTTTTTAACTTATAAAAATTTAAAGTGACAACAAAAACTCAACTTAGTTGGTAAACAAACCAAACACTAGTTAATGTTTGATAACCTAACACTCTTGCTTCTTTGATCCAATAATTACCATGAACTCAATTATGTGGAATCATGATTTTAGCCTCTAAAATTGAAGGATTTATTGTCAGGAGTGCATAGCTTTTTTCGTGTATTTTTCTTATTTTTATTTAATTTATTATGAATTTTGTAGATAATCATTTCCAACGGTCCCTAATTCTTCTCATAGAAAATTTATTACCGACGACCATATGTTGCCCTCGGAAATAGGTTGTGATTTCCGACAAAAGTGAATATGCCCTCGGAAAAAAGCACAACTATTACCATCAAGTATGAATTTGGTTGTAAATATAACGGCATTTCCGAGAGGACATATTTCTCCTCGGCAATAGTCAAACAATTCCGACGGAATGAGAAACCCCTTGGAAATAATCATCATATTTCCGACAAACATACTTTTTGTCGTTAATAAAGTTGGCGCTAAGTCTTCCCGCCAAATAAATTACATTTCTGACGACCATAGAGACTTTTTCCGAGGGTATTTTTTTTGTCGGAAACAAATTTCAGCCCCATGACATATTTCCAACGGACACCATTTTTTGGTCGGAAAAAACACTTTTACCGAGGGAATTTCCGGACCCTCGAAAAAGGTTGGTCGGTAATGACCCTTTTTTTTGTAGTGACATTGGCTATATCCCATCATGACCAGGTCTTTCTCTATCTCTCTCTCTCTGGACAAATGGATGTTGATTAGTTTCATGAAATTTAGGCTTTACTTGCGCTAGTTCCTATATATTCTCTTCCAGTGACAATCAGTTTATAGATAAATCTTTCTCTAGTTTGGCATATTGTCTCATCTGGTTGTGGTGTGCAAGCCTTCATGTTGAAGAGGGCTGATGAGGAGCCACTTGGTCATGCAGCTGCCACTATCACTGATGTTGTTGAGAATGCCGAGACCAACCATGTAATAAGTGATGTGCAGAAGCGAGCTCTTCTTCAAGAAATGGTGATGAGGCTGACTTAGAAGTTTCCTCTTGCTGCTTGCTGCTTAGATTAGTAATCAAAATTTTGATTGTATCTCCCTTTTCTTTCTTTCAGAAATATTCTCTTGGGTGTCTTGACACTTTGTTTGGAAATGCGACTCAAGCCTTGTGTGTAGAAGGATGAATTGAAGCATGAATGGCTTTGTTAAGTTGGTGAGTCACTGCTTGGAGTTCATACAAGTCATATAAGGTGCTGCTGTTCTGCCCGGAGCTCAGCCTGCATAGAAGGCTATACCATTTAAAGGGTCTAGCCGGGCGGCTATACCATTTAAATATATTTGAATATTAAAATCGTACAGCGGGTCGGCTATACTGTTTAAATATATTTAAATAGTATCGAATATCGGCTATACCTTTTTAGTATATTCCAATATTTAAAGCATATAGCCGAACGGCTGTACCCTTTAAGTATTTTCGAATATTTAAATAGTATAGCCGCTCGGCTATACGGTTTAATTATATTTTAATATTTAAAGAGTATAGCTGTCAGGCTGTACGGTTTAATTATATTCGAATATTTAAAAGGTATGCGATACCGTTTCAATATATTCGAATATTGAAATAGTACAGCTGCTCGGCTATACTGTTTAAATATATTTAAATAGTATAGCCGCCCGGCTATACCTTTGAAGCATATTTGAGCATTGCCTTTAAATTAAATTAAATTAAAATATCACTAAATTATGATACAACTGTGGTGGACTTTGTACTTCCTTCATGTTTGCATGTATTTTGTAACTGGCTTTTATCTCTGAATTTTGATATGAAACTAAGTGCTTTGTATATGTAATGATATTTGTTTTACTTGTGAAACGTTTTCAGTTTTTTATAGATTGAAGTGGTTACAGTAAGTAACACCTATCAAAAGCATTGTTCGACTTTGACTCTCTGTTGCACATGATGCATTAACTAGGATGATGAGTTGGGTTGTCAAATGAGTTCGAGGCTTTTGATAATGTTATTGAATAATGAATCGGTATCTCGTGGAAAGAACTTGAATTGCTGTGTATGCTTAAATTCCATGAGCCCTTCTCAAACTCTTGGCCCTACGACAGCTTCAGACAGTTTTAGTCACCGTTGCAGTATCTGTGGTGCAACGGCTCACCTAAGCTGCTCTTCTAGTGTGCGCACAAGGATTGCAAGTGTGTATCCATGATGGGGTGTGAGCATGTGATGCACCAATGGGGTGTCCGTTGGAATGAGGTAACAGAGAGATCAAACTGATGAAGCTTCTTTCTGCAGCTATTATGAAGAGCCATGTAGTGGGTCTTTTCTTGGTGGATCCCCAATATGGTGCTGCTTGTGGTGTCAAAGACTGGTACGTGTGAATTGCCACAGTAGCATGTCCAATGAAACATGTGATATTTGTGATTTAGGTCCATTCAGAAGGTTGATTTCTATCCCCTCTTCATGTAAAGGAATTGAGCAGCTTCCTCCGCCGGTGGATTTTTGAGCTCCATTACTCGGGGCCAATACCAACTGGCAAGCTTGCTCATCAACACCCACAACAGAACAAACATTTGAATTTACGATCAACTACATTGATAGTGAGTAAAAGAACAAATAAATCCACAGATTATCTGTATATATATTGCCTTTTTGGTTAAACTTCCCACACAAAAAAATAATTTTACTTTAGCATTTTAGTTGATGTTAAAAAGCGTAAAAGTTATGTAACATACATTATAAATGTATATCTACCACGGAAATGCTATAATGAGGGGTTGTGGGTGAGGGGTTTAATACCGCTATCCAATAATATAAAGGAAATTTTGAACTTAAAACTTTTTTAATGATGGATGGTTGGATTGAACCCCTCACTCAAACCCCCCACTCAGATCCCCCTCATTGTAGCATCTCCCATATCTACCATATCATGCTTGGACTTTAAAATTCCAAAATTTATAATCTCGATTTTGTTATATGATTTTGGATTGTTAATGAGGATTTTGCGTCCTTGTTTGTGTGCCTAACAAATTAACTTTATATTATTGATTCTGCATTTTGTACACTTTCAACTCATTTAGTTTCAGAAATCAACTTATTGAACTTCTGGACAGCATGGGACTGATCCCAACAACATGGGAACCATCCCTATTAAAAGATGAGCTATAGATACAATAAAACTACAGTGTCACCTAAACAGGGATTACAAGCTTCACTTTGTTTCAGTTGAACCCAATTATTGGAGCAATTCCTTTGGTGGCATCACATGGCATTAAAGAGAGTCAGTAATATTTTTAACAATATCAATACTATGTTTGACGACGCACCGAATTGAAACGATATGGAAATAGTCGGATTTGATTGAGAAACTTAAAGAATATGGACCAGATTGAAATTCGGATCAAATTTCTGGAAACAAAGGCGTAGCCTGGCTTAAAGGGAGTAACCTTACCTGTAGAACACCAGCAGCAGCTAAAATCTGCTGCCCGTGGCAGATGGATGCAATTGGTTTCCTGGCTTCCACAATTTGCTTGACTAATGCAATAACTTTCTCATCCAATGCCAAATATTCTGGGGCTCGACCTCCAGGGATTACAAGAGCATCATAACTTGAGACATACAGAGCTTCAAAGTCAGCTGTTAAAGTGAAATTATGGCCTGGCTTCTCACTTGTATGTTCGGTCACCTGCAAAATCATGGACAGCGGTTGCACAGATTTCACCAGCTTTCTTCTTGGGGCAAACTGCATCAACATGGCATCCTAGAGCTTGAAGAGACTGAAAAGGCACAATTACCTCATAATCTTCCATGAAGTCCTACGAGTGTTGAGGGAGAGAAAGTGAATGATGCTTAGTAACTGTGAAAAATATAAAATTTTGATCATTGACTAGAATAATACGTAGATAACAATTAGTTCATAAACAAACAACATGCAGCTTTAACGTTCTTGTCAAGGGGTTTACTAGATTTACTAGTGAATTATAACACGTAGCCAAACTTGATTTATGGACCATCTTATCACTATTGATATTGACAAGTAAAATAATATTTTGAATTTGGTGCGCTTTAAGATTTGTCAAGTAGCCAATCTTGATTTATGGACCATCTTATCACTGTTAAATAACCAGCTTACAAAACGTGGTGGGCTTTAAGGTTTGTCAAGTTGTATAACTTTTGGCATTGTAGGTAGAGAAGTTTAGGTATGCTTCAAAGGATTTGGTTTTAAAGGGAAAACAAACAACTGGTTTCAAGAAAATAGGTTCTTATGAAATATGACAGCAACTAATTTATGGGTCTAGGGCAGTAGTAGCATTTCGAATTTGGAGACCTAATTGGCTTGGGTATTGGAGGTATTCAGTTTTGGGGGAAGGGGGAAATTGAAATTCTTCAGTAGTCAACTTTCCGGAAAATTAAAGTAAAGAAGTCTTCTAAAATTCATAAAGGATGTACTTGTCTATGTATCATGTTTAGAATCCATAATTCAAACAACTTGAAAAATGACCAGTATGCACGTTTGCATTTACTTTCACAAGTTCCCAACTCACACAAATGACCTGACAAAAAAGTATTCCAATGGGCAACGGACCCAGGTAGGCAGACCAATGAATCATACCACCAAAACATTGAAAAAACACATAGGAATGAATGATGGAACCTTATCACACCAGAATTGTGGCAAATCTGGTAAAGCCTATTCAGGTTATTTTCACCATCTTTCAGAAGTATCTGTAAAAGGGCAAATCTTGATACTATATATACTCAATATTGATCGGCATCACAATTTCATATTTCTCATTGCACTGTGAAGGAAAATAAAACTTACCCCACGGAGAAACAGGATCCTCCTATCTGAACCAGTTATGTTACCTCCTAGCGCCTTCACAACAAGCCTAAATAACTCAGCATGGCCTTCATATGTAGCCCCAGTAATCATATTACCATCAACAACACACGCCAACAAGGTCTCGGGTTCCACCCAATAAGCACCTGCAGCAACAAGTACAAGTCTGACAGCTGGGAAGGCCGTACACTTCCTACCTTTAACCGAGCCTGCAACTGCTAGGACAAGTTGCCCATGGCAAACCGAAGCAATTGGCTTTCAGGAGTCAAAAAACTTTCTCACCAATTCTAAAACCGACGCATCCACAGCAAGATATTCAGGTGCCCGTCCTCCTGGTATTATTAGTCCATCATATTTGTTAAATTCAATGTCATCAAATGTTGCATTGAGTGCAAAATTGTGACCACGTGATTCAGAATAAGTCTGCAACCAAAGAAAAAAAAAATACAGAAAACCAAAAAACATATTAAAACAAAGGGCGAACAGAAAGACATGTAGCATTTGAAGATTTGTAAATTAAACACAGATCACGATTCAGCAAACCTAGGTAGCCCATTGTCAGATTATTATCACTTAGAGACGAGGGCACTAATGCAATTTTGTTTATTGAATATGGTGTACGCAGTGAAGTTGGAGCCAAGAATTTGTTCATGCTGTCTTGTCCCCAGAACAAGCACAATACAGGTTGGTTCTCTAGCTCATAATGAATGAGCAAGCACTCTAACAAAACTCCTAACATGTGTTCTTGTTTGAGCTTACTTTAGTCTCGCTGTCCACACAACCTAGAACTATAACCTACGGATTGCTATTTGTCAATCTAATAGAGTGGCTCTAATCAACAATAAAACTTATTCATTTTGTCTATAATTAAGGCTACCAACGATTGGCTGATGCAAAAAACTAAACTTGAAAGCGTGATGTTCGTTCGTAAACTTGACAAACTAATTTCCAGTCCCAACAGATTCCAAATTTTAGAGGAGGCAACATAATCCCATATGTGAGAATTGTAAGCACTTCAATCTTTGAGACAAATTTCTGTTCTTTTTTGTTCAAGTCTTGTTTTGATCCAATCTCTGTTACGTGCTATGTTGTTATTGTGCACCTTAATTACAGAGCATGGAAAAGACCACTTCACAGTGCTCAAGTGATGTAATGAGGCTAAAGAAAACGATTTTCATTAAAAATAGAAAAAGGAAAAGGCAAAAGTAGCAGAGGTGGGTGACCTGGTGAGCAGGAGAAAGTTGATGAATGGCTGTGCGACAGATATCACCAGCTTTCTTGCCAGGACAGACGGCATCAACGGACACTCCATGTTCTTGCAGTGCTTAAAATGGAACCATCGCCTCGTAGTCTTCCACGTAGTCCCCCAATACCAACAACACCCTGCGTTCGCCTTTCGCCATTTTCTTGGTATTTGAGAGAGAGAGAGGGAGGGAGAGAATTTGGTTGGACTAAACTCTCGGACAAAGGAATAGAATATGTTAAAAAGTATAGCCGTTCGGCTATACTATATAAATAGAATATCTAACAGTATAGCCGCGCGGCTGGACTCTATAAATGGGATGTGTTGAATAGTATAGCCGAATATAAATAGAATATTCTAAACGTATAGCCGGCCGGCTATACTCTATAAATAGAATATGTTAAAAGTATAGCCGTTCGGCTATACTTTTTAGATAGAATTGGCGGTCTACAAAGCCCTCCTATTTTCCCTACCAATACACCGCGCTTCAACTTTTTCACCATTGATGATCCTAGCGGCCGCCTAGTGACCGCCTAGCAACCGCCTAGACTGCCTACCCCGCCTAGCCTCAGCCTAGCGCCCGCCTAGACCGCCTGGCAACCGCCTAGACCGCTTAGTGCCCGCCTAGCAACTGCCTAGCCTGCCTAGCGACCGCCTAGACCGCCTAGCACCTGCCTAGTGACCGCCTAGACTGCCTAGCCCGCCTAGCGCCCGCCTGGGCCATTTATTCCGTAATATTAACAATATGAGAGAGTGTGTTCAAGGGTTTAACTTGTAAAGAAGATTTCCGAACAATAACAGATAACCCAGAGAAGTTTCATGGAGTTATCACAATGGTGGCTCTTGGCCAAGTAAGTCTCATGGAGATGGTGTTATCACAATGTGCTATTTGCATTAGCTCTTTATCTTTTCTGTTCTTTTTGTTCATGTCTTGTTTTGATTTGTCTCTGTGCTATGTTTATTCATTTTAGCACCTCTAGTAGTCATTTTCACCATTAAAGTATAAAGGTTTTTGCTTAAATATCGGTGGCTCAAGGCTGTTTTGTTAGTTTCCGTTGATATGTAAATCTTTCGGATAATGTCCCCTGTGTCTATTTGCTCGATATTACAATTTGCAGTTCTATTTTTCTACTTGAAGACTAGTGCTAGTTCTATTTGACTGAGACCTTTCAATTACATTTCATGAACATTAGTACCCACTTTATGTGAGTAGGCTAGTTATTGTTTTTATTTAGTAAACTAGGCTACAAGCACTACTTACCTGACATAGTATCTTTTATTTTAAACATCTTTATTTGCTGATTGTAACCACTTTTCCAATCGAAATCTTCGGGTATATCAATGTTGTGGGATACATTTCTGAATGTAATTTGGGAAAGCGTGCCAAATGGTTGTGCTATTCATGATATTTTGATGCTTGTTCACAGAATTCTGACTTATGTGTTTGTTCTAAAACAATTGGTTAATGTTGTTGCATCTGTCTTGTAGCACTGCTGTGGTTGCTTACTACAGCATGTATCAGGACGGGGAGGCCTCAGACTGCTAAGAGAGCAATTGAACAGGTGGAGCAACGGCTCTCAAAAGAAGGGTGGCCAGAATACTATGACGGCAAGGCAGGGAGATATGTCAGGAAGCAAGCGAGGAAGTACAAGACCTGGAGCATCTCAGGATATCTGGTAGCTAAACTGATGATCGAGAACCCAGCCAATCTTTCACTAATCCCTCTTGAAGAGGACAAGAAGATAGCCAAGCCAAGGCTCACCCGCTCCGCTTCCTTTTGAGTCAAACCAGTGGCAGCAGCATACATGATGCATTACAGGTATATGAGATTTCTCTTTACCCATGAATGCTGGAGGGAAACTAGCTGATAAAACTGATTGAGTTGCAGTTTTGTGATTCATTAACATGATTTGCTAGTATGCTACTGAGATATACAGCCCGTGCATTTTCCTTTGCAGTTTCTTAATATCTGGTTTTGAATAGTAAATGGTCTATAAGCATTTTGGAAAGTAATGCAACATGGCCATTGTTCTGCTTACCAATTATTTGGCTAAGTATTTCAAGCTTTTGTGGTGGGAATTTTCCTCCTATTTTCCTGCCAAATTCAGTTTGATAGGTTTGCAAATATTTTTCTTTGTGTTGTTGATAAAATTATTTTACAAATGTGCCAAATTGTGATTTGGGGAAATAAGTAATGTGAGAAACAATATATATTCAAAAGGCTTGTAACCCAAGTGGTTAAGACAAGTTCAAATTTGTTTTCCTCTCAATATATAGACACGGGAAAAAATAACTATATATAATGACTCTTAAAAGACCTCGACCCTCAAGTTCAGATTTGAACAAGTGTCAAAGTCTGTACTTTTACTCTTTGGCCGCTGATTATGGCTTTGAGCCCAATGCTCTGGACCCTGTATGTTCTTTGTTCTTCAGGTGATTTCTTTCTGTAAAGTTACTACTGGATCTTGTTAAGAAATGGTAGGGAGAAAATGAAAATTAGTCTTGGGGTTACAATTTTCTCTTCTTGTTTGCACTTTTAGTTCAAAATTTTGGGGTCTTTAGATTTTGGGCTTGAACTTGAGTTGCTAGTTGTGGACCAAATTTGGGTTATGTGATTTGAACTGATTTTGTTATACGACATCTCTCCCGTTGCCATATCTCATTATCAAAATGATAATGTGAACCAGTCTGTGTAGTGGACTGCTTGTAGGAGTGTTCATGAAACTAGAACTATATGATGCTCAATGGAACAGTGACAAAATTTCCAAGTTAGAATTTAGAAATAGGTGCAGACATGAAAGGAGTTCATTATTGCAAAGTACCTTGCCTGCTAGAGGTGCTGTTGATTGTCTTTTTTAAAAATTTGTTGTTTCTGTCTGTAAGGATAGCATCTTGGCCTTTGAAACAGATTATGGCAAAGATTAGTGCTGAGGTATTATTAGGTAGTTAAAGACTAGATTGTTTATCGTAAAGCATGTTTTGTCTCACCATCTATATTATAAGGCAGGATGCCTTTAGCTGAGCCAAGATTCTTCTCTGTGTTCAAGTTCCTTTTTCCTCTGTCTTAGAAAACTTTCAATTTCTTCATTCGTAATTGGCCATTGTCATAGGTTTTTTTGATGGATATCGGTTTTGTTTGAATAATTTCTATACTTGATGTACATTAAGTGTTTCGAAGGCTAATGGCACAAAGTTGTGATATAGCGGTAGTACTACTGNGGATATGTCCACAGAAAGCACAGCTGATACTCATCAAGCTGTTAATGGTTCTCATGAATTGAGGAAAACCGTAATGGTACTGTAAATGTGGATTTGCAGCACCAAGATGGTGATGTAGATAGGAAATTGGATTCTAAGCCTAGTTTCAAAAGGAACTCGTCGAGCAATAAGAAGGATGAGTCTCAGGTTTTAGGGATGAAACAAAAATACGAGTTGATTGATTTGTCACCAAGAGGAGTGGGGCTTAGCTTGTGAATTCACTGAGGCAACGATTGAATATTCTTCTTAATCCTGTTCAGGTTTGATTTCTCTACCATCTTGATTAGTTGGAAAAGTACATTTGCCTTCTTTGTTTAGCCAAGTGAGGTCTTTAAGTANGGTTTAAGGTTTAAATTTCTGTGGTGTAAAAAAGATTTCCCCTTCTTTTCTTTTCAAATGAGCCAAGTAAGGTTATTACTAAGGCTTAAGGTTTAAATCTNTGTGGGGTTGAAAAATTAAGATTTGCTAGTTTAGCCCTTTAGTGAAACAGGAAGTCCTAACAGTACGTTCTAATTGCTGATGATTATCA
>NC_047656.1:20449911-20451946 GCF_902201215.1 Prunus dulcis | reverse complement strand
GGGCTCTATTTTCAGTTGATTTCTATGGAGTACTTGGTGAACCTANTCTCTATTAATATTTGTGATGTATCATATATTGTTGCTTAATTGTTGCATGTTTTTGTGTTTCATGTAGGTTTTTGAGCTGAGCTCAACACAAGGACCGGAGGTGCGTCTTTATTTATTCAGAAAGGTGCCGCACTTCAGAGTTCTTGTTTGTGGGGGAGATGGTACTGTTGGTTGGGTTCTGAATTCCATAGAAAAGCAAAACTTTGTGTCTCCTCCTCCAGTTGCTATTCTACCTGTCGGAACATGGAATGATCTGGCTAGAGTTTTGTCATGGGAAGGTGGTTTGGGCTCAGTGGAGAGACAAGGAGGCCTTTGCACCATTTTGCACNACATACAGCATGTTGCAGTAACCATTCTTGATCGTTGGAAGGTAGCAATTATAAATCAACAGGGGAAAGCAGCTCCAATCGCCTAAGTTTATGAACAACTATCTCGGTAAGTAATTGTGATCATCTGGTTTATAAATGGGATAACTCAGAGCAGTTAGTTGGAGTGCTGTATTTTGGTTGGATTTTTCTGGTTCTCAGGTTCTTAGTATGTCTATAGTTATTGACTTGAGTTATGGCTTCAACAAAGTTCTCAAATCAGCTCACATTAGTTTTGTACCCCTAGTCTTACTCGGTTGTATTGGGTCAGTTATCAATTGGTTTGTTGTTTATTATGAAAAATATTGTCAATGGGTTTGGCTTTACATCTTTACTGTCTTCTGATTTTTCAGTCTGTATAAATAAAATACTGTTACTCTTATTTGGATTTCTTCTGTAAGGAAAAAAGGAAATAAATTTTTTTTTTTTCGGTCTGGGGCCTGGTTTCAGCAACCATGTACATTGGCTATATCCCATCATGGCCAGGTCTCTCTCTCTGGACAAAAGGATGTTGATTTGTTTCATGAAATTTAGGCTTTACTTGCACTAGTCCCTATAGAGTCTCTTCCAATGACAATCAGTTTATAGATAAACCTTTCTCTAGTTTGTCATATTGTCTCATCTGGTTGTGTTGTGCAGGCCTTCATGTTGAAGAGGGCTGATGAGGAGCCACTTGGTCATGCAGCTGCCATTATCACTGATTCACTGGTGGTGTTGAGAATGCTGAGACCAACCATGTAATAAGTGCAGTGCAGAAGCGAGCTCTTCTTCAAGAAATGGTGCTGAGGCTGACTTAGAAGTTTCCTCTTGCTGCTTGCTGCTTGGATTAGTAATTAAAGTTTTGATTGTATCTTCCTTTTCTTTCTTCGAGAAATATTCTTTTGGGTGACTTGACACTTTGTTTGGAAATGCGACTCAAGCCTTGTGCTTAGAAAAGAGTATAGCCGGGCAGCTATACTTTTTAAATTTATTTGAATATTTAAATAGTATAGCCGAAAGGCTATACTTTTTAGGAGTATAGTGTTTAAGTATATTTTAATGTTCAATTAGTATAGCCCCAGCTATACCTTTTAAATATGCTTTAGTATTTAAAGCATATAGTAGCGCGGCTATACCTTTTAAGTATATTTTAATATTTACATAGTATAGCAGGCTGGCTATACTGTTTAAATATTAAAATATATTTGAAGAGTATAGGAGCCACCGTTGAAATATATTTTAATATTTAAAGAGTATAGCCGCCTGGCTATACTCTTCAAATATATTTTAATATTTAAAGAGTATAGCCTATACTGTTTAAATATGTTCGAATACACTCTGAACTTTCCCTCTCTGCGTGGATCAAGCTAAGACTGGGGTTTTTTCTGATCGGCGCAATCCATCTCCGGCCGGAGATAAAGAAAAGTAGTATTTGTTCTTGGGTGGGGTTGACAAAACTAAATGGTCTTAAAAGAATATTGTAGATTTTGTAGTAGGTTGTTAAGTGTAGTCNTATCTCTTTAACGATTTTGGGTGACAGACACAAGATCACGAATAAAGTGAGCAGGTAAAATACTAAACAGTGAGGCTAAAAGTGATTGGGGCCCCTGAAATCTGGTGCTTTGAACTTTACTCTGCTCTTA